>NW_015633039.1:0-3190 GCF_001515625.1 Sinocyclocheilus rhinocerous
CTTTATGTGAGCAGTGGTGGTAATACATTGCAAAAAACAAAATAATTTTCATAATCATTTTTATTTTCTAAAATGAGAAGTAGTGCAGTTGAAATCCCTTTCCACATACTTCTACTACTACTACTCTTTATATTAATTTCAACAATATTATGAGAATGATTTATAGGATCTGCTTATGATCACATTCAAAAAGCACAAACAACAAGACAGCTTCCCTCTTAATTACAGTGAGGATGTGGATTGTTTATAATTTAGTCAGGAATACATCAGAGCTTGGCATGATTCACAATGTCTTTCATTTTAACACATTTATTTGGCAATTAAACTTCAACAACTTAACACTGTTTTCTTAAAATAAGATTTCAGTGACAGTATTAAAAAGTTATGAATCTTTAATGATAAAAAATCATTAAAGGTTATAGAGAAAATAAGAACGCGGAGTACAAAAACAGGCAAATTGGTGTTAAGAGATGTACAGACTTTTACAAACAAGTATTGCTAAATGTCAAACAGTATTTAAATGTCAAACACTATTATATTAAAATGTTTTGTTTAATCAAGACATTTCTAAAGAATAAGACAAAAATGTAGAATTGAGAGAGTTAAATTAGTCTTATCTATCAGCTGTATTTAATCAATTTAATTTGAGCTACACAAACCTTGGCCAATTCCTTTTTGTCTCCTTTGAACACTTTGCTCTTGTGTTTGTGTTTTAGCATACCACACATGGACAGCATGTTTCTGGAATGCATTCTCCATCCAACTGCAATGCTGTGGAGGGTATCTCTTGCTTTGAGGCAGTACTCTTTTCTCTCGATTGTCTTGTTTTTTCAATGCTGCCTGCTTCTTCCACTGCAACATTTAATCACAAACAGAAAAGCAGGACAAGAACAATAATGAGTTTATATTACAGTTTATTTGTTAAAAACAGCCTTCACATCACCACTAGTTTTAAATACTGTAGATAGATTTACGTCTTATTTGACATTTTAATTGGAAGAGCAGCAGCCCTGTACAAAAGCTCCAAGAGGTGCACACAGGGGAAGTGAGCTGACCCAAAGGACTCGTCGGTACTATCACATATTCCTGATTTAGCATCTTCTACCGTAGATACAGCTATGAACTGTCTTGCCAAAACTGGTGTCTTAACCCCTTGTACACCTTTAAAACAGATTTTAAGCATTAATGAATGTGGGTAAGAATCATATCAGTAAGCAGATAACACTGCTGCAAGTATGCAATCAAGGTTAAGCAGGCAGCAGTGTTCTGCTGAGAGCACATCAGACCAGCAATAGTGGGTGACTCCAAAATCAGAAACATTAACAGGGCTGCTACGTGCTGCTTTCCTCAAGCAGTGGTTTCTGATGTAAATGGGCAACTTCAGAATATTCTGATTGATTCATTACCACGGGAAGTAAGGGTGCTGAGGGTGCTGCAGCACCCCCTGGAATGTCGCCCACGAAAAAAGGGGTGTGCTGGGGGTGTGGTGTTAAAAATTATTGAATGAACAATTTGTAAAAAAAAATAACAATAATAAAAATTCATTTTATTAATTTGTATATTCATTAAAATTTATTGAAAAAAGTAGCCTAAGCCTACAATGACAAGAAGCAACGGTTAAACATGAGAGATAGATGTTTCAACTTATTAAACTGACTTAAAAAAAAAAGCATTTGTTGCCATGTTTTTTTAAATTATATTCAGCGGCGTAGCGTCTGGGTATGCAGGGAATGCATGTGCATATGGGACCGGGCAGATTGGGGGCCCGCCGAGCTGAGGGAAACTTTTAATTGAAACGAGGAAATTAATTTCCCTGCAATTTCCCTGAATTGCCCTTGTCCGACAGCTTATCAGAATTCTCAGCCCGAGTCCGACTGGAGCCTGTGTCTTTTTTTCTCTCTCTCTCTTCCCCATAACACAGCTGCTGTTGCAGCCATTAAAATAGTTTAGTTTCGGTTTTTAATGGCAAAGTGGTAATATTTCGTTTCGTTCCTTTATTAAGTTAATTTAGAAATATGTTTGGAACATTTTATGTTTGTTAAATTCAGGTTTTTATTTTTTAAAGGAACGACCAAGCGGCCAGCGGCTGACAGTGAGTTGAGCATATGTTTGATCAATTTAGCCTTCTCAAATCAACACGACGACTTGCCTAAAATAAAATCTATAGACATAAAACACTTTGTGCGTTTTACAGTATTAATTTAAACATTTAACCTAGATAAATGTGCGCTGTTAGGCGCATATCCAATCGTTTGTGCAGAGAGTGCACATGGAGGCGCCAGCGCAATCACTTGCATTTTTTTTTTATAACAGTGGAAGCTTAAAAATATGCCGTAATTTTTGCTCATAAAGGTAAGAGTATACATCATTCGGAACTGCAAAGTCTACTTTTATTTTTGTGCACTCACAATATCAACAAAACCTTGTGCTTTTGTAAAATAAGGAAAACAAACGCTTTCTGATGCGCTTTCTGTCGTCTCTGTCTTGAGCAGGAGCGCCTCACAATGATGAACTGAAACTCAGCGAATACTTGCCTTACCGACATGATAAATATATCTATACAATGCTTTAAATTACTATTTCAAAACGAAATAATTCAAATCGAAAACAAAAACTCTTTCATTATGTAATCTGTAAAGATGTATTTCGCTAAAGGCACGTCCAATGAGGAGATGGCGGGACAGTTTCTTCAAATTCATCTTTGCAACTCTGACTCAGAAAACACTAGTTTATTAACAAACAATTAAAATATCCCCTCACTATTTTTTACTTTTTTTTTTTTGTTTTTTATTTTTGTTTTTTTGGGCCGCTGTGCCAAAATTATGTTTTGTATGACTGCAAGTGATGCCTAACAACCAGTACATTGTGTATGTAGTTATTTAGCAGACACTGTGTACTTTTATCCAAAGTGACTGCAAGTGCACTTACCATGTATTCACTTTTAAGTGTTCAAACATTTTAGGGTGCATTCACACCTGTCTTGTTTGGTTCGACTGAATCGAACTCAAGTACGTTTCCCCTCTTGGTGCGGACCTTTTTGGCAGGTGTGAATACAGCAATCGCACTCGGGTGCGGACCAAACAACCACAGCAATAAAATACAGACTTATTGACGTTTTTTAAAACTCTGATTGATCGATTTCATCAGACATTCGTTTGTATTAAATTGTTCTGATTTTTTTCATGCATTC
>NW_015633040.1:0-727 GCF_001515625.1 Sinocyclocheilus rhinocerous
TCTTCTTTTTAAATAGACCAATAAAATAGCAAATGAATTTGACAGACAGTATTCACCATGCTTTTTTATTCTGAGCACCAAAGCCTACCAGCTACCATCTGAGAGGGAGGTTATAATTAAAAAAATAATTTGCAGAAGGTCTGACTCTATTTTACAGTCAGTTTTTTTTACACCTCAGTGGATTTCTGCCACAATATTTTGCACAATTGTTTTGAACCAAGATCTGCACATTTATCAACTAAATAATGTGGATTGTTTCTGGGTGATGAACAGTTGACTGGAGTCTGTATAGTTGGCAACAATGCACTGACATGCAAATATCTACATAAATAGTCTTTTTTGGTGTTGAACAGTTGACTGGAGTCTGTATAGCTGGCAACAATGCACTGACACGCAAATATCTGATAGAAGAGTACCCTCACTTTACATTTAGAAACACCCCATTTTCACATTCTCTGGGTGTAAAGAGTTTTCTTTTGTTTATTTAATGCTTTAGTTTCTTTTTGCATACTTGGACTGGTTTCCACATTTACAGGCTTCTTGAAATTGAAAAAAAGTATGCAAACCCAAAAACATTAAATAATTAAAAAAAATAATAAAATAAACGCTTTACATTAAGCATGGGTCAGTATGAGATTTTGACGGTATGATAACCTTAAGCAAAAAATATCACGGTATTGTCGTTACAGCTCTAAAATGTGTTATTTTTAAATGACTGGGTAAAAAA
>NW_015633040.1:1159-1260 GCF_001515625.1 Sinocyclocheilus rhinocerous
ATCACGGCGGCCGCGGCGTACCTGGGGGTACTGGGGGTAAGACGAGGCTAGAGAATAGGAGACGGAAGGATGAGGAGAGACAGACGAGAGAGGGGAGAGAG
>NW_015633041.1:0-765 GCF_001515625.1 Sinocyclocheilus rhinocerous
AGATTGGGCCAGCAATGTTAATCAAACAACAAAATCACTCACAGCGCTTAATCTAAAAAACATTAGCTTAATAAGCATCCATCTATCAAATTATACAGTGCAAGCTGTGCAGTGTTATTTTACATTTAGTTATTAGATTTCTTTTGTAGGCTGTATTACTTACCTGAACAGTAGGGATGTGACGAGATCTCGTGGCACGCTGCACTATTAATTGTTAAAAAATTGCGATCGAATGACAATGATTCAGTTATGTCTATTACATCGCGAGTGTCAGTGGAGCGTGAGAAGCAGGTTTTGTCGCTGCCCATGTTAATGAATCGGAGAGTCGGCCATCACGCTTCCGATGTGAACGCTGTCATTCACTGATATGGGCGCCGACAAAACACTCGCTACTCACGCTCCACTGACGCCTGCGATGTGAAACAGGTGTTAAAGACATTCAAATCTGCATTCATGCTGCTGCTGATCCAGAAAGAGCAACACAAACAAGTATTTTCAACCACACATCATTATTTCTGTGTTACAGACTTTTATATAACAGTAGTACTGGGATAAAAGTTTATAGTTTGGGTATAAACACTTATTCTCTACAGTAGCGATCAAAACGAAAGTATCTTAAAGGGTTACTCCACCTCAAAATGAAAATTTTGTCATTAATCTCTTTACCCCCATGTCGTTCCAAACCCGTAAAAGCTTCATTCGTCTTTGGAACACAATTTCAGATATTTAGGATGAAAACCGGGAGGCTTGTGACTGTCCCATTGA
>NW_015633042.1:0-919 GCF_001515625.1 Sinocyclocheilus rhinocerous
GTATTTACAGTGAGTAGAGAACTATATCGAGAATGAACGAACGCTTTTTGGTTAGCTGATTGTTGTATGCAACATATAACATGCAAAAAATAAAATAAAAATAAAAATAATGTTTTTCCATCTGCTGCAGATAGGGTCATTATCATTAACTAAAACTTAAATTAAAACCATACAAATTTTAATAGAAGTAAAAGTTAAATAACTTACTCCATAAAAAAGCATCTAATTACATTACTTACTTACTTTTTATGAAAAGTAATGCATTACATTACATTTGCATTACTTTTTGTCACCTGCCAGGCTTGCTTATTTGTTTTTTAATTACAAAAAACCCAAAAGTTATATTTTTGGCAACTGTAAGTGCCCTTTCACAACACAATTGTGAAAAAAAAAGAAAAAAAAAAGAATAAGCCTCAGGCTGAAGGAAGTGCGTCAACATGGGAACAGGAGAGCTGTCAGAGAATTAATGGGAAAACAAAGTACCTTTTGTTACTAATTTGAAAAAGTGACTCAGATATTTTGTTGTAAATTTGAAAGTAATGTGTTACTTTAGTTACTTGGGGAAAGTAATCTGATTACATAATTTGCGTTACTTGTAATGAGCAACCCCCAACACTGCTGGGCAACATTTCTCATTTTCATTTAATTTAATCTGAAGTACTAAAATAACTAAAACTAATAAAAAAAAAATTATTTAAAAAATATGCAGTATTATAAAAAATGTATAAAAATGACAAAACATATAATTTATATAATAACTTATTAATTTAACAATGACACTAAAATAACACACACAGATATATATATTCCTGAGAGTGATCAGTCACATGAATTGTTTAATACAAATGTTTTATTTCTACCACTAGAGGGAACCATTTCACTGATTTGTGTTTTCAGTTCAATTTAAAAACATGAGCTG
>NW_015633043.1:0-668 GCF_001515625.1 Sinocyclocheilus rhinocerous
TTTCATGGATCTGTGTTAAAAAGGGACAGTTTTGACATCGTTTTTTTTTCATCGTATTTTATCCTTTTATTTTTCAAACGCACCGACTGATTTTCTTCTTTAAAATGATTTAATTTTAGGCCTGATGAAAATGAAAGAAGAAAGACAAGATCTGAATGAGGAGGAGGAGAAATATCAGGATCAGAAAGATTGTGATGTCAATGGAGAAAAATCAGTGAGTTGCAGCATTAAAAAAACAGAAGTCAAAAGGCCTTTCAGCTGCTCTCAGTGTGGAAACACTTTCACATGTAACAGAAATCTTAAGGATCACATGTTAATTCATGCTGGAATAAAGCCTTTCAGCTGCTCACAGTGTGGAAATACTTTTACACAGAAAGCAAGCTTAAAGGATCACATGTTAATTCATGCTGGAATAAAGCCTTTCAGCTGCTCTCAGTGTGGAAAGAGTTTTACACAGAAAGGACAACTTAAGAATCATTTGGTAACTCACAATTCAGAAAAGCCTTTTAGCTGCTCTCAGTGTGGAAATACTTTCACATGTAAAACAAGCCTTAAGAATCACATGTTAATTCATGCTGGGATAAATTATTTCAGTTGCTCTGAGTGTGGAAAGAGTTTCACATGGAAAGGACAACTTAAGAATCATTTGGTAACTCACACTTCAGAAA
>NW_015633044.1:0-541 GCF_001515625.1 Sinocyclocheilus rhinocerous
CAGACTTATGTGCCCTCTAGAAGCTTGTGTTCTGCAAGTGAACATTGTTTCATTGTGCCATCCCTAAGAGGCACAAAATCACTTTCACTGATTTTTAAATTTAATGTTCCCTCCAGGTGGAATGACCTGCCCAACTCAATCCGAGCAGCTGAGTCCTTAGCCATCTTCAAGAATTGGCTAAAAACACATCTCTTCCATCTTTATTTGACCCTCTAACTCTAGCACTCTCTATTCTAATTCTATTCTTAAAAAAATGCCCCTTTTAGACTTGCACTCTATTTATATACTAACAGATTGTCTTCTTTAAAAAAAGAAACTAACACTAGCTTATCTAATCTTTTTGTATTCTATCTATTTGTTTTCTTTTTTATTTATTATACAATTAACAAAAGCAAAAAAAGGCCTCTAACACTAGCTTGCTCTATTCTTTTCCTATTATATCTTTTTATTGCATTTTTTTCATTTTCTTTTTATTCATTATATGACACTTGCTACTTGTACTGTGTTAAGCTAACTGAGACTTGTTATAGCACTTGCATAT
>NW_015633045.1:0-574 GCF_001515625.1 Sinocyclocheilus rhinocerous
ATCCTTTTTTCTGATTTCCATTGCTCTCTAATGTAAGATTACTTTCGCATAGGAGTCGTTTTTTGAATGGTCTTACTATGCAGTACACAGACAAATCTCGTGTCGTTCAGCATTGTGCTGAATTCACAGTGTTCCGACAGACCTTTCAAAACGGCAACAAATTGTGTAATCGATTCTCCCACTAACTGTTTGCATTTATGAAAGCAAAATCCTTCAGCAATGATGAGGGGTTTTGGTACATAATGTTCTTGGAGCAATGCCACCATGTCCTTGAATAAGCAATCACCAGGCTTATTAGTCTGGACCAAGCTACGCAGCAGATTATATGTCTTGCTGCCCATTACACTGAGGAATGTTGGTACTAAAACTTTATCTTTTATTCCATTATCTTTGACAAAATAATTAAACCACTCCGTATACTCCATTGCTCGACAGTTGATTTGACCTGCTATTTTGGTCTGTTTCTACTCTTTTGTAGCTGTCTCTTTCCTCCCACACTGTTTTGTGTCATCTTCGTGATGTGCACAATTTATTTTCTCTGTTTGCGTTATTATCCCAGCGCGATGAGCACCGC
>NW_015633046.1:0-291 GCF_001515625.1 Sinocyclocheilus rhinocerous
ATTATTATGTTTAATGATTATTAAACATAATTATATCATTGTTTGCAAATGATTGCCTCTAATTTTAAATGGAAAGAGCACAGACAAAGCATTATTTTGGTTATATGAAGATATTTCTTTTATTTGTGTTACTTATTTATTTGATTTGGGGCTCGTTTTAAAATGTTAATTTAGTTTTGTTATTTACATTTACATTATATTTAAATTTTGTTATTTAGCAGACACTTTTATCCAAAGCGACTTACAAATGAGGACAATAGAAGCAATCAAAACCAACAAAAGAGCAATAAT
>NW_015633046.1:393-517 GCF_001515625.1 Sinocyclocheilus rhinocerous
AGCATTTTGTCCAAGCAATAATAAAAGGACACATTTATTTATAATTTGTCTTAAACCTCATTAACCTCATTTTAAAAATAAAAATTGTGAATCGAATCGTGAAATCAAAATCGTGAATCGAATC
>NW_015633047.1:0-496 GCF_001515625.1 Sinocyclocheilus rhinocerous
TAAAAATGTGTTCTCATCTCGTGCAGCAGAAGTAGAAGTGGTTCAATCACAATGCTGCGTTTATATCTGCATAAGAGGATAATATATGAGCTGTAAGTTTCCCCACATGTTGCAAGCTTAATTTAACATCACAACTGACAAATGTATGGAATACTCTGATACGCAAGATACGCAAATGATTATATTTTGACGTCACTACAGGGAAATAACCTGATTTATTAATTAAGTCATGTAAACGCAGCTTACTTGTGTTGTCAGGTTACTGATGTGCATGTAAACGGGGAAAACTGGTTATTTTAATAAGCTGATATTTGTGAGTTATCAGCTTACTGGTGTGCATGTAAACGTGCTAATTGACTGTCAAAAGGAGGGATTTGACATCTTTGGAGCAGTATCCCCAGTATCCCCAAGCACCTTTTTTGTGAGGTTTAACATGATCATCCCATCCTCAGCTCCAGTAGAGCGTTTATTTTCCTTTGCTGGACTGATCAACCAG
>NW_015633048.1:0-532 GCF_001515625.1 Sinocyclocheilus rhinocerous
ACAATCAACTATGGGCACCCATCAAAAGATCTCCGGGATAAAGTTCTGGACAGGCACAAGTCAGGAGATGGATATTTTAGAAAATTCAAAGGCTCGATCAATGTCTAGAAGCACAGTGAAATCTATTATTAAGAAGTGGAAGGTATTTGGTACACAGACCCTCCCTGGATCAGGACGTCGCTCCAAACTGGATGAAAGAGTCAGGAGGAAACTGGCCAGAGAGACTACAAAGAGGCCTACAACAACTCTGAAGCAGTTGCAGGAATTTATGACAAAGAGTGGCCATTGTGTGCATGTGACAACAATATCACAAATTCTCCACAAATGTGGCTTGTATGGGAGGGTTGCAAGAAAAAAGCCACTCCTCAAGAAAGGCCACATGCAGTCAGACTGAGCTTTGCCAAAACGCACCTTGAAGATTCTAAGGCAGATTGAATTAAAATTGAATTATTTGGTCTCAACATCAAACCATACGTCTGGCGGAAACCCAGTACAGCTTAGCATCCAAATAACAGCATTCCTGCAGTAAAGC
>NW_015633049.1:0-151 GCF_001515625.1 Sinocyclocheilus rhinocerous
AATGGTGTTCAGTAAAGGAAGTGATTAAATACATTCTCTAAATTTTTTCCCAGTTTTCACTCTATTATGAACAATACATTTCCAAAATTTCTTAATTTTCCACCATCCTTTTTAATATTAAACATATTTAACCTATGTTCATTGAGAACAT
>NW_015633049.1:440-583 GCF_001515625.1 Sinocyclocheilus rhinocerous
AGGGCGAGACTTGAGGGATAATCCAGGTACAAGGCAAAGGTCCAGGCAGGGGCAAATAGTATCTGAACAGGGCAAGAAGAGAGGGGTAATCCGAGATGCACAGGCAATGATCAGAACACGAGAAAACAGACAAGGCAAGACTC
>NW_015633050.1:0-160 GCF_001515625.1 Sinocyclocheilus rhinocerous
GATTTCGTGGTCTGGTTTGAGACTCAAACACGCGTCTCACCGCTGGTATTTCTTCAAGCTCTTGTGAAGTTCAGAAAGAGATTGTATTGCTGCAGAATCTCTAAGATTTAAACCAGTTCAGTCTCTGAGAAACACCTGAAAATAAAGAAAAAATGAAAGA
>NW_015633050.1:355-989 GCF_001515625.1 Sinocyclocheilus rhinocerous
GTATCTGCAGGATATTTAAGCTCATATTTAAGACTTTTTAAGACCTGCACAAATAAAATTAAAATGACTGTAAAAAAAAAGCACGAGAGTTTAGATACAAGTTTTCACAAAAACAAAAAGGTTTTTAGAATGATTAACCTCACATTTCAGCCTTTAAACCATTTATTTTAAAGAAAATGGAGGCAAAAGTATCAATTGTTAGGCTATATTAATTTATATAATTATTATCAATCAATTATAGCCTTTTAATTAAATAATACATAAATATATTTTACTGTCTGAATGTTTTAAATTTTTATAATGCATTAGCTTCTTGTCGATCCACCAGTTCACATTTACAACTCTGCGTGTTTGCATGAAAACATGGGTTGATTTTCACATTGGTCTGAACAACAACAGCGGACGGGCTTAATAAAAATGCACATTCATTCTCTGCCAGCAGGAGGCGCTTTTAGAACGGCAGAAACACAGCGGTTTCCCCGGTAACAGCAGAACACAAAGCAGCGCAGCAGCTGACTCTGAAACGTGCAGCGCTCATATTCAATGAAATCAGAGGCTTTTGAAGTTTAATCATCATATTAAGCCTTAACGCAATTCTCATCTTACCATCCCCACATTTAAGACCTCCTAAAAA
>NW_015633051.1:0-643 GCF_001515625.1 Sinocyclocheilus rhinocerous
CCCTCGCCAGACCCTGGAGATGAACTGAGGGCCTCTGTCGGAAACAATGTCTTCCGGTAGACCGAAGTTCCTGAATACGTGTTGGAAGAGGGCTTCGGCAGTTTCGAGGGCGGTAGGTAATCCACGCAGTGGGATTAATTTGCAGGATTTGGAGAACCGGTCGACGACTATTAGGATGATCGTGAATCCGTTTGAGGGAGGGAAGTCAGTGGCGAAGTCCACCCCCAGGTGGGACCAGGGCCGGCGAGGGATGGGTAATGGGACCAGTTTACCCTCGGGCAGACGACGTGGCATGGTGGAGATGGCACAGACCGAACATCCTTTGATGTAACGGGCGACATCTCGGACCATGTTGGGCCACCAGTAGCGGTTCTGGAGAAGCGAGAGGGCGGCTACCTGGGTGTCCTGATCCCGGAGAGGTGTGAACGGAGTCCAGAAGGCCGATCCCGGAGAGGCGTGAACGGAGTCCAGAAGGGTCATACGCAGGGTGGATGGGACATAGTTCTTCCCCTCTGGACCTCCCCGCGGAGCGGTTTCTGTGAGAGTGGCGGCACGGATTTGGTCGTGGAGTGCCCACTGAATGGGAGACATGAAGACTGAAGGTGGCAGGATGGACTCTGGTTCTTCGGGGGTAGGATCTGGC
>NW_015633052.1:0-1507 GCF_001515625.1 Sinocyclocheilus rhinocerous
GCAGCTTGTTGCGCTTACACGGCCAAATACACACAAAAAATGACAAATGGCCGTCCTGGCGATTATCCTCGTAAGCACAGTAGGTTTTGTTTTAACTAAATGTAAATATCTGAGAAAGAAAACGCATGTGTATCAGTATTGGATCCGTGCATTCGGGTTTGTGAGAGCAGCCAGGTCGCATCGGTTTGCGCTCTCAAGTTTGTTGTTTCAAATGTAGATGCTAGACAAGCCTGCTCATAATAGAAGTTTTTTTCATTAAATATATGCACGCTATAGGTCAACACGAACATCTTTCATTGGTGCGTGAGGAGGGGATCTGTCAAATGAGGTGCCGGATCAGATTTCGGACGAATTCGGAGGTGCCGGATAAGGATCCGGCTTGTTCCGGCACAAATTAAGCCCTGCAGATGCATAAAACACACACATATCCCAGAGTGCTCTCTGTGTGTCTGTGGATTGGATGGTTTGTTTTGGTGTTAAAGGTGATGTGTCGGCACCAATAGCCTTGTGTGCAGCATGCCGACATATAGCGCCTTTGTGCTTCGGGCGTCCCAATTTCGAGTCCCGGCTCGTGGACCTTTACCGATCATGTTCCCCCCCTCTTTCTCTCCCACGTCACTTTCTGTCTAAATACTGTCCTATCCAAATTAAGGCAAAAACACAAAAAATGTATCTAAAAAAAAGTGACGTAACATAGATTGGGTGTGAGCGATCAATCTAAAAGCTGGTGTATGGGACAGGTTTAAATGTTTGAGTAACAGGCCACTGGTGTTTTACTGTAATCATCAGACATGATAATAACCCCTGTAAAAGCACCCACAGACTGAAATGGAGCGCACCAGTTGGGTTCTCCATAGAAAAATAGATTTTTAGCAATAATGCATAAAGCTTTCAAGACAGACCTACCATGAGCTCCAAGCTATTATAATAATTCCTTTTTTTTTTCCAAATTCCCAATGCAGAATTAAACCACCCACAATCCTTATAAGAGATCCACCAATCAGATAAGTTCTTGTTACCATGGAAACGGTAATAGCAGCTCAGTAACAGCTGCCCACTCCCATGAAGCATCGCAAATTACCCTCCGAACATTGAATAAATCAATCAGCATTTTTCAAACCAGACAGCTTTTTTTTTGGTCAAAGTGACAAATCCGTATGACCGACTTGAACCCGTTGCGAAATCTGCATGGGGAAAACTTTCTCCCTCACATGAAATTCCCAGTCGCACGGACTTGACATTAAAATGACAAGATTTTGCAAGGGAAAATTCGCCAAACAATTAAAAATGTGATCGTAGTATAAGACAGACACTTGTTTGGGTCATTTTCGCCAAACAAACAATTATGTGATCGTAGTATAAGACAGACACTTGTTTGGGTCATTTGAAAGAATCTGTTAAGTAAATGACTCATTGAATCTCTCATTTAAAGACAATCACTTGTTATGATTGTGAATGAATTAGTGTTTCTGAATGAATGAGTTGAGTAACTGATTCAATGAATCAC
>NW_015633053.1:0-1339 GCF_001515625.1 Sinocyclocheilus rhinocerous
TTTTAGCTTTAATTTGTATTTATTAAAATTTTAGTCATTTTAGTGCTTTAACTAACCCTAACTTATTTCAGTTAGTTGCTAAGGCAGCATTTCTTATTTTAAATAATTTCTAATTCTCAAATATATATATATATATATTTTTTCATTTAATATATTTTATTTCATGATTTGCTACTGAATTTGGAATGGAAAAAAAAAATCAATAAATCAATGGATTCTCTATAAAATGAACCCATTTTCTAGAGGAACTTTACCTTCTTTTTTCCCCACAGATTTTCTGTGAGGTTCGTCAATAAAAGTCTCCATGTATGTCCTTTTGTTGTGTTACCAGCTCATAACCCTCGCCTGAACGCAGATGATAATGAAACAATTAATAATATGAGTTTGTTTACTGATGAACGTTATTACATGATTGAACACTGACCTTTAATCTCAACACAACACATTCTCTCTTCAGCAGAAATATGATCCAGATGAAGTATTACAGCACAAACTGACTCGAGGTCAGCGGACGAAGCGTTTGTGTTTGTCTCAAATGCCGAGAGGAAATGAAGCTGTCAGCAGTTAATTACTAAATATGGGTGTTAATTTAAAAGTTAATGAATATGAAAAAGCTACGGTGATGCTAGAAAGAAATGTAATAGAAGCGCGTGATGCAGAAACAGCACGAAGGTGTGGGTTTCTGTGCTCTGCTGCTGCTGGAGTTCAGCGGATCCATCCTTCATTCAGTCTCACCTCTCAGATAAAACACAGCGAGTGTGAGACGCTTCGTTTCTGTGAAACGCACCGAAATAGATCTCAGTGGCTCCCAGGAGAAATCAAACATTAGATCTTCACCAGGAACAAAACACACTCAAACCACGGTTCAGCTGATCTGAACCGGCCTGATTCATTACAAACACACTAAACTAACACCAAAACAAACCTCAGCGCTGACAGATATTCAGAAAAACCCAACATTTACACAAGCACAAGCATCACTGAGACGACTGGAGCTGTGAAGGAATGCAAAGGGTTAAATACAACTTAAGATCACAGAAAAACTACTCAAAATACGTTTTGGTAAAGCATTGAGACTTTTCCTAAAGCACTAATTCTTCTTTGAGTCATGTAAAAAGAGTTATATATTTAAGGCCTCACTATTATCCCTTTGTAAAAGGTCCTGATTGTGAATTTGTATGCATGAAAATAAAACACAAATATAAGACGAAAACCTAAACTCAACTGTTAAAATTTGACATAGAATTATTTAAAATTAGAAATTAGAATTAAAATACGAGTTACAGATTTTGCGCCTTGGCAATTAACTGAAATAAAATAGTTTAAGTGTAAGTACTAG
>NW_015633054.1:0-2014 GCF_001515625.1 Sinocyclocheilus rhinocerous
ACACACCATTTATTTGTGATTATAAAATACACATCTGTAAGAGAATTTGACATTAGAATTTGATTAAAACAATTGCAAAATGTCTTACCAGATTGAATCTTGAGATAAGGCTCATATATTATATTTATCGATGGTTGTTCTCCAGTCTCCACAATACAATAATAATGTCCAGTGTGTTTGTTCTGCAGGTTTCTCATAGTCACAGTAAAGAGACTCTGATTAGGATGATCAATTACTGACAGATTCTCCTCTGTTGTGTTTGTGTATGTATTAGATTTATCAATCTCTGAGAACCAGAATTTCTTCTGCTGTGTATATTTCTTGTCATAATGACATGGGATGGTGACAGATCCTCCAGTCTGAATAGTTAATACATAGTTTGACCAGCCGTCGTAGCGTTCAACACCTAAACAACAACACACAACCCTTTATTATGTCCAACATTAACAAATAATTTCTTAATTTGTTCCATCTTCACTTAAAACACATTAAAAACAACATGAACAGCATAAAATGTGTCATTTCAAAAGGATCAACAGGATCCAGTACAAACAAACAACAGCACAATATTAAATGCTCTCACCTGAAATGAGCCAAAACCCAATTGAAATGTAGAATATTTTTGCTTTTGCGTATGAGGCCATTGCGTTTGCTCTTGCTTATGTTTCCTGTATGAGTTTTTCACACAGCGGTACAACTGGTCAACTTCTGTTTTCTATTCTTATATTATCTAAGAGGGAAGAGGAAATGCTCTTAGATGTCATGCACCTTCGACGATAGCCAATTTTAAACTGATGCAAAAATGCATTCGACATTCGCATAATTGACACACTAACCCATTTGGTATTATAATGATATTTGTTCTAGAGGTGCACCATTTTTCTCCAGAGACTGCTTGCAGACCTAGAACCCAAAAGGAGAGATATGGGTGACCACATGATAGTTTAACAACCAAACAGGAAACAGGAACTAATGACCATAAAAGGACAATAAGAAAACTACTGACGTTTCATCAGTGCCGCTCCCAATCCTTACACAGAGATTGATGGAAATGATGAGATTTATTAGGAGAAATGACTGAAAAGAGCACAATTTGAGAGAAAAAATACAGCATCTCAGATAGAATCAGATATATAATGAATGAATGAATGAGGCATTTATATAGCGCTTTCATTGTGTATTGCTGTACACTCAAAGTGTACACTCAAAAAAACATTTCACCTGTACAAAAACAGTCTGTTATGCTGCTTTATACTGCAAACTGGCATTTTGTTATCTTATTTTAATTTAATATAATTATCATAAACACACAAATAGTCTTACAGTTTGCTGCACTTTATGATTCCTCTAGATTTTTACCTAAAGTATAACGTCTAATGAATCAGAAGTCTCACACATTCATAGAAAATAGATTACTTGCACACTGGAAAAAAGGTGGATAGTGTTCAGTCTCAGACAACTGCAGTCTAGTTGGAGTCAGACATCTAGACACTCAAAAGTCAATGTGAGAACAGCCTGTGATCTCTAATTCTGTGACAGACAGAAAGGCTCCTCTGTGTGCCACCTGAAAGAGAGAATAGATAGATATGACAGCAGCACAAAGATGCAAATGTGAGTGTTGAACATGTTTAGGACACATTGTAAAAAAGATTGTTAAATATGTTGCTCATACTGTATTTTAATGAATCTGAATAATGAAACCATGTTAATACTAATGTGTTCTCAGTGCTGGTGTCTGTTCTCACAGTTACTGTCAGAAATGGAAAATAATTTTTAACAAATGGGAATAAAGCAAAATTGTATTACATATGTTATGCAATCAGTTTGAATTACCTGGTTTTGGCAAACTAAAGAAAAATAAGCAAAGACAACACCACATGCAAAAATAGAAGAAAATAAAATGTTCAGAAAGACAAATTCAACTTTATCATCTAGATAAACATATTATAAACATCTAATAACTCCCATGACAGAAATATTTTTATAAAATAATTATTATAAAAAGGTGTGAAAC
>NW_015633055.1:0-763 GCF_001515625.1 Sinocyclocheilus rhinocerous
CTATCTATCTATGACTATCTGTCTGTCGTCTATCTATCTATCTATCTGTCTCTGTCTTTCTGTCTGTCGTCTATCTATCTATCTATGACTATATCTATCTATGACTATATCTGTCTCTGTCTATCTATCTGTCGTCTATCTATGACTATCTATCTGTCTCTATCTATCTGTCGTCTATCTATCTATCTGTCTCTATCTATCTGTCTGTCGTCTATCTATCTATATCTATCTGTCTCTGTCTGTCTATCTATCTATCTGTCGTCTATCTATCTGTCTCTATCTGTCTGTCATCTATCTATGACTCTATCTGTCTCTGTCTATCTGTCGTCTATCTATGACTATCTGTCTCTATCTGTCGTCTATCTATCTGTCTCTATCTGTCTGTCGTCTATCTATCTATCTATGACTATATCTGTCTGTCGTCTATCTATCTATGACTATCTATCTATCTGTCTCTGTCTATCGTCTATCTATGACTATATCTATCTATGACTATCTGTCTCTGTCTATCTGTCATCTATCTATGACTATCTATCTGTCTCTGTCTATCTATCTGTCGTCTATCTATGACTATCTATCTGTCTCTATCTATCTGTCGTCTATCTATCTATCTGTCTCTATCTATCTGTCTGTCGTCTATCTATCTATGACTATCTATCTGTCTGTCTCTGTCTATCGTCTATCTATGACTATATCTATCTATGACTATCTGTCTCTGTCTGTCATCTATCTATCTATGACTATCTATCTGTCTCTGTCTATC
>NW_015633056.1:0-301 GCF_001515625.1 Sinocyclocheilus rhinocerous
TCTAACCGTTTGTATTAAACCAGCATCACAACAAAACAACAGAGACCGGAGTGAAACTGAACTTCTTCCTCTGACGTTTAATGGTGTTTGGCAAACAAGCGTCTGTATTTTAGCGCCCCCCGCTGGACTGGAGTCGAGAGGAGGGAAAATAATAAGGGGGTACATTACTTTGAGCGTCGGTTTCATTTAGTCATATTCACATTGTTTTAAATAACTGATTGAACAATTCAGCTTTAAATGATTCAAGATAGTATTTCGCTAGTTTGTTGTTTCTGGTTTTGAATTTTGTGCACAGGTGCGT
>NW_015633056.1:701-922 GCF_001515625.1 Sinocyclocheilus rhinocerous
GCAGGAGCCAGAACAACTTCTAGTTATTGTTTTTAGAAGAACGGTAAGCATAAGCGTTCTTATCCCTTTGCCTCGTAAGTGTCAAAAATACCAGTACTAAGAGGATACTTATCACTAATGCCACTTAACTCATTTCAGTTTGTAATTTTTGTATATACTTACTGCTTCATATCAACGTAGAGGTCAATGTGCAGTACTGCCAATGCTCACTTTACTCAGAT
>NW_015633057.1:0-2789 GCF_001515625.1 Sinocyclocheilus rhinocerous
TATATATATATATATATATATATTATACCCTCATTGGGGGCTGAGGCCCCCTAAAATGAAAATCCTGGAATCGCCCCTGAGTATAGACCCTATATAATTTTCTTTCTTTCTTAACTGGTTTTATGAGATTAATAATAATATCGATTTTCTCTTCTCTATGCTTGCATGTGACCTCGATGCAAACAAACAACTAAAAGTAGGCCTAATCAAATTTTGTTACTTTAATGTGGTGTTCAGATTCCCTTTAAATTATCATTGATGTTACACTGATTTTGCTAATTTCAGAATATCATTCAAATTTACATTTAAAATGCAATTCACACAAAAGCAACTTGAATACACTTCTTCTGAACATCTTTTCAGTTTAAAGTGTGTTTTAGTTCTGCAAAGAATGTACGGTTACCCATCGGAAATCATTAAATTCAATGACCTTTTCATAAACTAAGACAGGGGCTGCGTCTGAAACCGCCTACTCAATAAGTAGGTACTTAATTTCATTAAGCACTTACTTAACGAGCGCTAAATAAGTAGATACTCTACAGCCAAATCTCGTTAAGTATGAATGCGATCCAGGCATCATCCGCCATGTTGACTATCATGTGATCTACGACGTTATAACAAGCGCAACAGATACGAGCGACAGGTTTAATTGATCTCTCTGTAAATATTTTGATGTTTATGAAATTTCCTCATTTTGTGGTCTTGTTGAAGAAACAGCTGCCCTTTTATTGTGATTGTAGTATAACCAATACATTTTGGGTTGATTTAAATTTTTATATTTTTAACCCTACTAATATAACCCACAGTTTAATCCTTAAATATATTATTATTTATTACTAAAACCCAAAATCATTATCTCTTGAATATGTTGTTACTTTATTTGATGTGCCAAATTTTTTATCCATTAGCAAAACCGGCTTAAATCTGTTTTCCTCTTTTTCTTGTTGAATTTCTCTCTTGTTTCATCCCTCCGGCTTATAAACAACAACAACAAATGCAATATTTTAATGCATTGATTATATGAATATTATGATTATTCAAAGATACTTAACCTTGTCATTGTGCCTCTTTTTCTGTGTATATAATCTCATACAATGATTTATGCAAACCCAGTTATGTTTTCTGTTTTTTTTTGTCATTATGATTGTTCATTGTTAAAGATACAACCATCTTTCCCTGAGCTTGTATGTAATTATAAGTTCTGCAGTATTAATAAAAAAAGAACATAAGATCGACAGGTGCACTAACACCTCACTGCATCAGTAACTCCAAAACCCTACCTAGTAAAGTTTTCCTCAGTGTTTGCAATATTTGTAATATCTGCACAAAGGAGACGTCGATCAGCCGCTAGAAGATCTCGCCTTTGGAGAAGATTTTAATTTTACACTCGAAAAATGTATTACTACTAAAAAATTAAGATTACCGCAGAATGCATTGCTAGCCCACCCCAACACTTATGAACAATAATAATGATAAATGCTGACAAATAATTAATTATGAAACTATGGCACCATGTGCTTTTAAAAAACGTTTTCATAACAGAGTAAAACATTTTACAATTAATGTTGTCAGCATTTCATTTCATATGTTTACAATTACATGCTAATTTTTGTCATAGCTTCATTACTTTTGTGGTGTAGTGGGCTAAAGCACTGCACTGGTCAGCAGAAGGTTGCTGGTTCGATCTCCGCAGTCGTCACCACCGGTGTGTCCTTCAGCAAGGCTCTTTACTCCAGGTGGCTGCTGGGGGATTGGGGTCCCTGTAATAAGAGCACTGTAAGTCACTTTGGATAAAAGTGTCTGACAAATCAATAAATGTGATTTTTGTAAATCCTTTTTTGTGTCTTGGGCACAAACGCTCAATAAAGCTGCTTATTTCTTAAAGTTGATTTCTTGAAGGTACTACTATAATATAAATGCTTACATATATTTCATACAGTTTCTATTTTGGGGGGTTTAAAGGGTTATTCATCCAAACATAAATTCAATCATTATTTACTTGCCTCACTGTTCAATCCTTGTTTTATTTTGTTTTTCTGAACACAAAAGGTGATTTTAGTTAAGTTTGTCCTGCTGGTTTGTGTTCATACAATATCAGTCAATGGAGCCTGACTTTCAGAAGCTTCATGACATTATTTGATGATGCTTTTAAAGCTTCTGAAACCCAGGTTTCATTGACTGATGTTGTATGAACAGAAACCAGCAGGACAAACTTAACCAAACTCACCTCCTCAGTGTCTTTTGGTTTTTCTCTAGATGTTCTCACTGGCTCTGGGGTCACTGAGGATGAAGAGTGCACAGCAACATCCGGTCCAGATGAGACAGTAAGAGGTGGCGTGATGGAGCGTCTCATCCGTGACACTGGACCATTTCCAGGATGCTGCTGTGGACTCCTCCATCCTCACTGCTCACACCAGTCTGCAGACATTTCAGATCCTGCAAAGACGCACAAACATAATACAAAAGCAGTCATTTTAACAGCACAATGTCATTTGATTTCTGTATTAGAAGTAACAGAATGATCTTATTTATATTTTTGTTTCAGGTTTTCCCCTTTTTTCCACAAATCCCGCCGTCACCTTTCCTTGCAGGTCCTGCTCCACCACAAAAGCTCTGCAGCAAATGCACAGGAATCAAGAATCAGAAAAGTGCTGTGATAACTCTGTTTGAAATTACAATAATTAAAATAAACTACAACTTAAGATTTAAAAGATGTTTTATTCATTTCTGTAGTGTTACAACTAAAGATTTAAAAGATGTTTTATTCATTTCTGTAGTGTACTCACTCA
>NW_015633058.1:0-1165 GCF_001515625.1 Sinocyclocheilus rhinocerous
AAGTCAAAAAACAATAACTAAGCAAAAAAGTAAAGCAAAACAAAGAAACACAAAAAAAGCAAAACTAAAAAAACAAACAAACAAAACTAAAAAAAATCAAGCAAGAACGTAACTAAGCAAAAAAAAGGGAAACAAAGCAAAACAATAAACAAAAAGCAAAGCAAAACAAAAAACAAAACAAAGCAAAGCAGGAAACAAAAAGCAAAGCCAAAGCAAAAGCAAAAATGCAACACAACAGAACAAAAAACTAAATTGAGACAAGCAAAGTAGAGCAAAGTAAACCAAAAACAAGGGGGAAAAACTAAACAAAAAAAACTAAAACAAAAACAAACTAAAAAACAAAAAGCAAAGAAAAAATAAAGCAAAGCAAAAACAAAACGCACAAAAAAACAAAGCAAAACAAAAAATGGTAACATTTTACAGTATGGTCTCATTACTTAACGTTAGTTAATGCTTTTACTAACATTACCGAAGAATTAAAAATACATCTGTTACAGTATTTATTCATGTTTGTTAACAAAATTACAATTGTTCATTGTTAGTTCATGTTGGCTCAGGTTCATTAAATCATATTAACAGATACAACTTTTATTTTTTGTTATGTATTGCTAAATATAGAAATAAAAACTAAAAGCAAAGCAAAAATGAAACAAATCAACTCCCATATGACATTCTATAATAGGTAAATATAGTAATACTCCTTTATACTGATGTTCATTCATGTTTATTTGGTGCTGTAACTAGTAAAGAGGAAGAGATGATCAGTTCACGTGCCGCTTGAACTGAGGCGCTATAGACACTTTTTCTGTCAGTAAACATTGTGACGTTTTTCTGTGGGACCCTTTTTCTGTTAGTAAACATTGTGAGGTTTTTCTGTGGGAGGAGCTTAGGTGGAAGCAGAAAGATTCCCCTGACCGCTTCACTAACGCTAGCTATGAAGTGTGTTAGCTTGTTTTTTTTAACAAAGACTGGAGAAAACCTGATTTTACCTGCATATGTAAGGTCACTCACTGTCCGGGACCGCGATTGTTATTTGAAAAGGTTAACTTTAACAGATGAAACCAGATCGGCAGACCCGTACACGCTCACTCAAAGCTTGGACGATCTGACAGGAACGTTACTGGTTGAGTGACTCACATCTAACGTGTATAGTAAAGACAAACTC
>NW_015633059.1:0-8603 GCF_001515625.1 Sinocyclocheilus rhinocerous
AAATAAATAAAAGAGCGACCAGTGGGAAGAATGAGTCTAGAGCCCTGCTAACAAACACCATGATACAACATCAAAGTTCTGCTTCAAAGGGAAATGTCCACACGTACACGGGAGTTTTTCCTTCTTTCCTTTCCTTTGGGGTGTTTAGCTGTGTGCTTCAGACACTGGCTCATGTAGGATCGTTCACACAGCGTCATGACGTAGCCATGATGCAGCATCTCGTTCCCTTCTCATAACCTACATAACCATTCTCTTGTGGTTGTCTCTTGCCATTGATGACTGACGAGTTAACAGCAATAAAGCGGAAAAAATCACATTTTGATTTAAGTGTGTAATGAATAAGAACAATCTCTTACGCCATAGTGAGAGGTTCATCCATGCTGCTTCGTCAGTGGGGGTGAATAAATGATGACACTGTTGCTGTGATTAAGAAAACAAAAGTGAATACATTTTCTGTTTGTATATAATATAGTCATTTATCACATAATACAACTATTCACCAATTGTTGCACCGACCATCAGGGCAACCACATCTAACATGCCCCCATTTATTTTGAATAATGAAATTGATTGAAGATAAGGAAAGTTTGTTAGCATGATAAAAGTGCTTCCACTTGGTGATAAAAATAAACCATTAAAACATATAATGCCTTTCGGATTACAAGTGTACATGTTTTTGAACGAACCAGATTTAAGAGTGAAAGTAAGCATGCATGATTTATGCTACAATGGGAACATGAAATACTACAAATGTGAACACGATAAAATGTGACCAGGTTGCAAGTGTTCATGTTGAAACTTCAGAGGGTAAAGAAAATTGTGATGCCGAGGTGAAAAGATGAGACACTTCCTAAGAATTCTGATACTGGGTAATTATTGGGTTAGATTTTATTAAGTTTGGCTGGTTAGCACGATTAGCCCCCCGCTGTTAAATGCTGCAACACCATTCTGTTTCATAATAATGTTGACTGGCTAGCTGAACTTTTTTTTATACATAATGATTTTATTAGTTTAATAATTATGACCTTACCTGAATTGCAAGTGGTAAATGAACTGAACTCAATTTACTCAAAAGTAAATATAAGAGGTAGTTCAAGTTGCTTGTGATGTGTTCAGAGAATTTATTTAAAGTGTGTTCCCTGTACTTGGGATTAATCCTATGATGTAGTAAAGACTATAGGACAACATAAAAATAATACATTACAAATAATAACAATTCCATACAGGCTATATATTTGATTAGGTTGTGCATTGTCTGGGAAACACTGATTTATTATTTAGAAATGCACTAAAAGGGTGAAACTCTGTTGGGACTAACAGTAATGTTTTCAAAGCTATTACATTAATACATTAAATATTCACTTATTTGTGACTGAAGCTATTAAAACATTTCAGTTCAATTTGTTCTCATTCATTATATCTAGCTGCTCATAATGGTTTATACTTCTTCATGAATAATTAGCATGCTTTGATATTAACTACGTGCACAAATGTGTACTTATGTTTAGTGTATATTTGTAATGCCTTTTATTTCAACAAATATGTTTTCAAATTATAATAAAAATTGTTCATGTTAAATCATTAATTTACAGCTATTACATCTGTCTCACATCACTCAGTGTCGTGTGACTTACATATTACAAAAATGGTTTGCTTTTACAATACTGACCCTATTATACTAACCGAAGTAATGAACATTTCTGTATAAAATAAAATGACTGATTCACAGCAGTCTGCTATAATTTCTTCAAACGTTATGTCGCAGTTTAGAATAATACTGTACTGCCAGTATCCTGTGAGGAAAACATTTAACCCTGCCAATTTAACATTATATAATTCAACAGAAAAGGCAGAGAACTGAAACATCATTGTCCGTAGTATGCATATGAAGCATTTAAACTGATTTCCAATTAAGGAGTATGCATTCACATTCTGATGTCTTAATATATAGGGTTTTCTTTCATTAACGCTCTAATGCAACTTTTTACTGTAATGTCAATAGATTGAACAAGAAACAGATAGCTTTGGGTTGACAGGGCACTTCACCGGTGAAGTGAGGTAAAGTTATAAGAGATAAAAAAAAAAGTCTGGTATTATTACACCATGAAGTCTCCATTTTCTGAAATGTTGGTCACACCCTCTGACTGCATGTCACTACACTCACAACTCCAGTTACAATTTACAAACTGTACATTATAGAGCACACAAACAAGCACACACATTCACACTATTAACACTAGACCAACCTTGCAGTCCTGATCCTAGCTCTTGAGTGCTTTTCGACGTAATAAAGTACTGCTAGTTCAACCTCCACAGGTACTGCTCAAACAGAGAAACTGTGCTTCACAGTAACATTAAAAAGACTAAACTACATTTAACATGTACAGAACCATCGATCCAAACAAGTTGTGTATTGTTTAAACTTTAAAGTGAGCTAAAATGGCGGCGCCAGAAAAACAGCAGCACATTTTCCTCTTCTCTTCCTCTTTCACTCTCTTTCAGTCCCGCCCAAAACAGGCTGAACAGTTCAGATCTTAGATAATGTTTAACTGTAATGTTACTGCTGACATCAGCAGAAATATTTAAAGTCTACAGAGTTCATAAAGGGACGAGGTGATGGATTAAGTGTGAGATGGGAGGAAAACTATATTCTCTTGCTTTCTCTCGCAAATGTTTTGAGTTCTCCATAAAATGCGCTTTTGCTTTAAAAGAGCCCAAGTTTTGCAAACAAACAGAAAGTTACGGTGAAACATAAGTCTTGTGCAAGTGAACACAAGCGCATTTAAAAATATGTTTATTCTCTTGTGTGTGTGTGTGTGTGTGTGTGTAGGAGCTCCGTGAAAGGCAAATCAGTTTTCAGCTCGATTATGTCGGCTTTTGCTTATTCATAATTGTCACCATTAGATGGCATCAATGTGTACTGGCTAAAACCTTTGGATAATCAACCCATTTTTAGCACACTTGAAAGAAAGAGATATCTCATAAAGAAATAATACTATTTTTTACACAGGTTTTCTAAAGACTTAACATTCTTCTTCTTCTTCTTATTATTATTATTTATTAATGTATTTATTCATTTATTTTGGTCATTTGACATTATAAGCATCAGTAAAGTGCAGCTTTCTCGTCTGCTGATGTTGGATGCATTAAGATTTGTTTAATATATTGCTCAACTTAAAGCTTTTGCAATAACAGTAATGTGCAAATGAGTAATTTCTTCATTTTAATTAAAAGGCAGCACAGAGTACTTTATTTCTGTCATTTGTCTACCCTTTTTTTTGAGAATTAAGTTTAGATGTTGATTTTTATTGAAAATGTTTGGTCAATGAGCAAAAGGGCAGACATCTACATTTAATACAACCATTGGTAGGAAGAGGAAGGAATTCAAGTGGGAGAAGGAAGGAAGACTATTATTTCTAGACTGAGACATACAGGACTTAACTCAACAATGCATATAATAGGAAAACATCCTACAGGATTGTGTGATAGGTGTGGATTTAGAGAGATGGTGGAACATGTACTTATTCAGTGTAATAAAAATTCAGAGGGAAAAAAGTTAACTGAAGAATTTCAGAATTAAGGTGATCAACAGTTAACATTAAAGAAGCTTTTGAACCCAGTAGAAGGGGATAGTTTATTAATACAATTTCTAAATAGAACTTGTTTAAATAATAGAATATAGATAGGCTATTATTATTATTATTATTAGGCGTTCAAGTGTGTAGCGTTGAAACCCTATTGTAATTGTTCGATTTCCCATGATGCAGCATTCCCCACGTAAAACTGCAGACCAAACTGTAAGTCATAGAGACTTGAAACTTTGAGGGCTGGTAGTACTCACACCATCTACGTTACCAAGGCTCGCCCCAATCGGCCTCACGTGGGTGCTACAGCGGCCAAAAGTATGAAATCATAACTTTATAGGTGCAGGCTCAAGTGTCTAATATCCCTGAAATCCTTGGCTCAAGGCAGACAAAATGCATGCAAAATTTTTGGGTATTTTAGATTTATTGAAAAACCTGCTTTTGCTAACTAGTCCTAGGTTTTTGGCCCGATCGGAACCAAACAAGTTTAGCAAGATTCTATTTATTTTGATTCACGGTCTCTAAGGGGCGGCAAGATGTTCGAAGGACGCGGAGCCAGTTTTACTAAAATGCCTATAGCTCTTCAATGCAATGAGATATTTTCACCAAACTCGGCACACATGCGTTAGAGCTCATTCTGTGGTCACATGAAAAATTACATGGTGGCTGGCCACTTGGTGGCGCTATCACATGGAAAAAAATAAAAAATGGCTATAACTACGCAACCCGAAGTCTGATTGCCCTGCGGTGTCTTTGTCCAAGGTGCCAGGACTGCCTCAGAGGACATGGCATATCTCGGAAGACATGTCCACCGCCAGCCAATGAAGTTTGAGCACCTTATCAAAGTAATCGGCCTTCAAATGGGTCCTTCGAAGGACATAGCCTATGAATTGGGACACAGCTTATATGTACTTCGAAGGCCTGGCCTACGAAATCCATGGCCTTCGAATTGTGCAGCCGTCACATTGGGAAGCACCTTAGGTGTGTGTCATCACAAAGATGGCTATCTGCTGTGTTTTGGTGCAGCGCCACCTAGTGGTCCGGAGATTTGGAAAATGGCTGTTTTTGCTTATAACTCCTGAACAGTTTGCTCAAAAATCATTAAATTGGTTTAATGCTTTTGATTCAGTGCGACATGCAGAGTCGAATGATATCCAGTTTCCCCATATCTGACATTTTGGCCATCGACCATTTTGAATTTTGTACTAAAATGCTGTATTTTTTTAACGCATTAACGTATCGCTACAAATCTCGGTATGGGTCATCAGCACGATGCTCTGAAGGAGCCTGAGAAGTTTCAAGCCAGTGCCACCTAGTGGTAAAATCAAATATTCACATCCTTATAACTTTGGGTGTGGTCGACTTATTTTCACGGGAGCCACCTTTTTAGACTCCTGAATCCTTGTCGAGTCCAGCGATACCAAACATGCCAGGTTTCGCCTCATGGTTTGTGCAACATTGCGATTTAACGCTTAAAAACATTTCCAAATATTTTCAAAACTGTTACTCCGATCAAGACGAAACCCACCATAGGAAATTCGGAAACATAGCATGCTGGCATATTGTTTCAACCTAAATGGCAAAATTTTGATAGTAAATGGTAGAAAAATCCAAACAAAGTTGCCCATTGGTCAATTTTTCTGTTCTCATAGACATAAATGTCTATAAATCCAAAACAAAATTAGATATTTTCACCAAATTTGACACACATATGTATGGTCACACTCTGAGGACACACAAAAACAATTGGCAAGATTGTGCCTCTCGGTGGCACTATAATTGAGCAAAACATGAAATTGCCATTGACTACAGCCCAGCTAACAGTTTTTTGGTTCCCAAAATGTTCCTAGAACTTTAATTTTTTTTCTCAGAACGTTAGTTTTTGTTTCCCAGAATGTTATTTTTTATGGTTTGTTTTTGGTTAGCCAGGAAAGTTTTGTCCTCATTCCCAGAATGTCAATTTAACATTAATCTAATGTTTTCAGAACGTTAGTTTTTGGTTCCAAGAACGTTGTTTTGTTAAGGTTTGTTTTTGGTTAGCCAGGAAAATTTTCTTAATGGAAACAGAACGTTAGTTTTTGGTTTGTATAACATTATTCTAACATTATTTTAACGTTCTCATAATGTTATTATAACGTTCCCCTAACCTCTTTACTCCGATATGATTACCGTGCTGTACGTCAGTAATTATCCAGCACAACCTCGACAAAAGCCCTATTCGCACGGGATTAGTATTACCTGGTGACCTCCAGTCATTTCGGGAGCGCAAACCACCTTGTTGGTTGATGTACGCAACGGTTGCAGTGTTGTCTGTCTGGACCAGCACGTGCTTGCCTCGTAAGCGCCCATTGAGACGGTTCAAGGCAAGGCGCACTGCTAACAACTCAGGCAATTGATGTGCCAATGCAGCTGCGGGCCCGTCCAAACCCCTGAGACTGCATTCAGGAGCCTCTGAAATTGTTTCATTGTGACTACTATTCTGCCCTTGAATGAATTCAAGCAGTTCAGCACAAACCAAGCACATTCCTCTGTGAGGCGTGCTGTCTGTATGACCGAATACAACTCCATACCGAGAAAAGAGATCCTCTGCGTCGGGGAGAGTTTGCTCTTTTCCCAGTTGACCCAACTGGCTGAGGTGCCAGAGCACGAATCGCCTCAGTCTGCTTCTGTGCAGCCGAGAACTGCTGGACAAAGCTCTCAACCACGTCGCCAAAGAGGCCGGTCTGGGACACAGGGGCCTTGAGGAACCGAACTTTGTCGGCGTCCCTCATGTCGACCAGACACAGCCAGAGATGGCGCTCCTGGACCACGAGTGTGGGCATCGCATGACCCAGAGAACTCGCTGTGACCTTTGTCGCGAGGTCAGTTGCGGTTCAGAGCTCTTTCAGAACTTCCAGATCGTGAACACCCTCGTGCAGGTCCCTCAGTGCTTTAGGACCTGCAGTAACTGCCGTAGCATGTAAGGCGGAGGCAGCCTCTCCACAGACCACATAAGCATTGCCGGTACCAGACAAGTACCTATGGGCCTGGGAGGGGAGGCACGGTTTGCCTTAGCTGCACCACCGTCGAGGGTGGTGAGGGGGAGGTACTAGCAGGCCTGTTTCTGGCAGTAAAAGGTGCCGTCCATGACCTGGTAAGCTCTTCATGCACCTCCGAGAAGAAAGGCACCGGGGCGGGGCGCGAGCCACCCTGAGGAACCAATTATCCAACCTCGAGGGTTCGGGACACGGTGGAGGTTTCCACTCGAGCCCTACCTCTCAGCAGCCCGGGAAAGCATAGCTGCCATTTCCGGATCCAATTCAGGCCTCGCCACCATCCCGGAGGGTGGCAGTGCAGCTGAATCTTCCTCTCCAGAAAGCTCCCCCTCCAATGCAGCGATCAACATCCGGTCATCGGGAGGAGCGCCGAAGGATACCACTGGTACGCCCTTTGAAGATGGCCCAGTGCGTTCCTTTGGCAGCTCGACTGGTTGCGGAGCGCAAGAGGAGCGATGGTCCCCCGAGGGTTTTGTTCCCTGGAGGGTTTACCACCACTGTAACCCTCAGACCGCCCGTGCTACTGCCTGAAGCTGCTGCCAGGACGAGAACTAGATCGAGGCAGAGGCAATGGGGCTCCGCCCCCTCGAGGTAACGGAGCCTGGTCCGCAGCTCCGAGATTATCATCTTCCCCAAATGGGAAGATGACTCATCCACGAACGCCACCTCAGGGTGCTAAATGCCCAGACACGTGAGGCAGCGATCATGACCATCAGCCGGCGCCAGGTAACGATTGTATCCAGAAACGCACAGGTGAAACAACATCTTTAAAAAGACGATCCGTCGTCTTTACAAAGACGCACCCGTGTATGCTCTTTTAGAGAAATTACTCTTTCAGGGAAATGCTCTTTTAAGTGCTGAGACCCACTGGGGAGATAGCAGCGTAGCAGATCTATTCGGTCATGACAGAACTTTATATAAAGTTCTGTCTTGCTGTTATAAGTCATGCTGTTGCTGTCGTTTTCATATACCACAGGAACGAATTTGAGGCACGATGCCAAAATGACACTTGAGGCTGTATCTCATGCAAAGTTTGGTGTCAATATGCCAAAGCATTGCAATGTCATCGTCACCTCACTCTGACCATACCACATCAATTTGGTCACAGCACTACCTATGGGTCAACCAAGGTTATTTTCGTAAACGAAAACGAAAACTAAGACGAAAACAATTGATGAAAAAAACTATTTCGTAAACTGAAATAAAATAAAAATGACAAAATAATTGAAAAACTAAAATGAAACAAAACTAACAACAGTTATTGAAAAACTAACATAATTAAAATAATAATTATCAAAAATAAAGGGGTGTTTACGTTCTCACCCCTTGGCGGAAAAATATATGAGCTGTGTGGCACCGGCAGTTTAGGGAAATACCTGTAAATGGCGCATCGCACACGCGAGGTTATCTGACGGAGAGACGCAAAGCAGTTTAAAGCAGAGTCCTGCACGGGTCCTGTTTGGTAAACATGCACCAGCAGTACTTAACAGAACACTCGACCCGTTATCCAACAGCAGCACTAATTTAATTCTGTACCAGACCAGACCCGTTTGACAAAGACCGCGCGAGTCGCAACCCGAACCGCACCCGCATTAAATCTATTACATCAGGTAGGAAAAATTATTTATTTTCTCATGTAACACAAGCAATCAAACCAAAATTAGGCATTTTAAGTTGTTACTTTGAAGAAAAACAGACACGCAGCGCAACGCAATAATTAACAGAAAAAAAAGACGAGAACGCGCATCCTTTCTGAAAACAATACAAAACTTTAGCATAGCATCTTGTGATCACTCTGCCAGGCTTTCGGACAAATGTGCATAGGCTAAATCACATCATAAACATGCTTATAATTCTTAATAAATGAAAAGAACATATTCAAATATGAGCCTTAATGCGATTGCCGTTATTATTGAATTTCATTAGTCCCAGTTATGATTTATGCGCAGTTGTTCACGGAAAAGTGAGCAAGACACGACAGTTA
>NW_015633059.1:9497-20066 GCF_001515625.1 Sinocyclocheilus rhinocerous
CTCAGGGTGCTAAATGCCCAGACACGTGAGGCAGCGATCATGACCATCAGCCGGCGCCAGGTAACGATTGTATCCAGAAACGCACAGGTGAAACAACATCTTTAAAAAGACGATCCGTCGTCTTTACAAAGACGCACCCGTGTATGCTCTTTTAGAGAAATTACTCTTTCAGGGAAATGCTCTTTTAAGTGCTGAGACCCACTGGGGAGATAGCAGCGTAGCAGATCTATTCGGTCATGACAGAACTTTATATAAAGTTCTGTCTTGCTGTTATAAGTCATGCTGTTGCTGTCGTTTTCATATACCACAGGAACGAATTTGAGGCACGATGCCAAAATGACACTTGAGGCTGTATCTCATGCAAAGTTTGGTGTCAATATGCCAAAGCATTGCAATGTCATCGTCACCTCACTCTGACCATACCACATCAATTTGGTCACAGCACTACCTATGGGTCAACCAAGGTTATTTTCGTAAACGAAAACGAAAACTAAGACGAAAACAATTGATGAAAAAAACTATTTCGTAAACTGAAATAAAATAAAAATGACAAAATAATTGAAAAACTAAAATGAAACAAAACTAACAACAGTTATTGAAAAACTAACATAATTAAAATAATAATTATCAAAAATAAAGGGGTGTTTACGTTCTCACCCCTTGGCGGAAAAATATATGAGCTGTGTGGCACCGGCAGTTTAGGGAAATACCTGTAAATGGCGCATCGCACACGCGAGGTTATCTGACGGAGAGACGCAAAGCAGTTTAAAGCAGAGTCCTGCACGGGTCCTGTTTGGTAAACATGCACCAGCAGTACTTAACAGAACACTCGACCCGTTATCCAACAGCAGCACTAATTTAATTCTGTACCAGACCAGACCCGTTTGACAAAGACCGCGCGAGTCGCAACCCGAACCGCACCCGCATTAAATCTATTACATCAGGTAGGAAAAATTATTTATTTTCTCATGTAACACAAGCAATCAAACCAAAATTAGGCATTTTAAGTTGGTACTTTGAAGAAAAACAGACACGTAGCGCAACGTAATAATTAATAGAAAAAAAGATGAGAACGCGCATCCTTTCTGAAAACAATACAAAACTTTAGCATAGCATCTTGTGATCACTCTTGCCAGGCTTTCGGACAAATGTGCATAGGCTAAATCGTCAACTTTGATAGACCTTTCAAACATATTTCTAATGATAGTATTTATGATTTATCAGCCAATTTGCCTAAAAACATCTTAAAATGTCGTTTCTTGCTTGTTGTTGAAGCTAGTCTGACACTCCCAGCCATGATGGCATGGCTTATCGTGCTCTTTGTGCTTGGCCCTGATAATTGCTGTTTGCAGCTATATTTAGGGGCCAAGCACCGAAGGTGCATAGGCACCTATTGTATCTGTTGGCGTTCTTCTTCCGTTTTTCCGCTCGAGTCTATGGCAGCCCATACAACTGCTTGCGGGAAAGTGGTGACATTTTTGCACACTGATAGAGGACAGTCTCAACATTAACCATAGCAAATTTGGAGTCTTTATCTCAAACTCTCTAGCACCACCACTTGTCCGAATTTTCACTCATGTTTATGCAAATAACTTTTTTACTTCTTTTTTCCTCTGAATCCTTGGCGCATGCCGAGTCGAATGAACTCCAAAATTTAAAAATCGTAAGGTTTAGTTTTTTTTGCTATTTTTAATAGTTCGAAAAATCTACTTTTTCGAACTCGTCCTAGACGATTTGTCTTATTTTCACCAAAATTGGCTCAGATCATCTTCAGACCATGCTGGCAAAAAGTTATGGATTTCAAGTTGATTCATCAAACCGTTCTCGAATAACGCGCGAACGAATTCTTCGAAAAGCACGAAAAAATGCATGTGAGCCTATACCTCTGCAACGGTTTGGCGTATTGAGGCCAAACTTGGTGTGTGTTATAACAAGCATGACCTGAGACTACCTGCAGTGTTTCGGCGCAGTGCCACCTAGTGGTCAGGAGATATAAAAAATGCATATTTTTGCTTATAACTTCTGAATGGTTTGGCCAAAAATCATAAACCTGGTCTCTTTAGATTCGGTGGAGCATGCCAAGTCGAACCATACCCAAATTTCCCATGTCAGCCATTTTGGGCATCAGCATTTTATAACAAAATAAAAAATGCAGGTTTTTTTACGAATGCATTGACGTATCGTTACGAAACTCTGTGTGCATCTCCGACACCATGCCCTGATGCTACTCAAAAAGTTTGGGGGCAGCGCCACCTTGTGGTCAAAAGTTACAATGAAATTTCTAAAAATGCTAATAACTTCCCTGCAAACACGCCTGCACTGACCCTTTATGGGCCCACTTAGGGCTAGCCTGAGGGCCCCCAGCGGGCTGCCAGCGCAGGGCCTCTGAGATTTTGCTCATTGGCAAAACGTTGGCCCCTTAGTGCTGGCCCTGCACGGGCAGCCCTCACTTAGCCCACACTATTAATCTACAACAGGGGTGCCCAACCTGGTCCTGATCAAACACACCTGAACCAACAAATTAGGATCTGAAGGAGCACTTGGTAATTACAGACAGGTTTGTTTAATCAGGGTTGGAACTGTACTCTGTAGAAAGGTATATCTCCAGGAACAGGATGCACCCCTGATCTATAACAATACATCTGTTTCACTTTAAATACTTTTCAGCTACTATAACTTAAGTCTTTGGGAAAAAACGTTATTATACATCTGAAATGGATGCAGACACCACATAACATATATTGTCAAAAATGTAATTTAATAAAATGATTTATTAAATACAAAATAGAAAACATTCCATTCAGGTTAATACAGCTACATATAGCCAAAAATGTAAATACACAACAAACAAAAGAAAGCAAACAAAGCAATGTAAGATTGTAGGATTTTTTAAATCATATTACAAGAAGTTGTGTTTATGATTTTTCAGTCATTTTGCTTCAAATAATCCTAAACTTGCTTTAATTACTCATTGTGGCAGTTGGTCTGATGATCTATGCCATGCCTAGCTCCTCAATTTTGCCTCTGGAGTGCTTAGCCCCGTAATTGCTGCTTGCAGCTATATTTATTATTATTATTCTCTAGACTGGAGAATATTTTGATTATTATTCTCTGGATATACATACATATACACAGTGCCCTCCATAAGTATTGGAACAGTAAAGACAAAATTGCTCTGTTTGCTGTGGAGTCAAGACCTTTGGAAATATGATTAAAAGATGAATATGAGACAAAACTAGAGAATGTCACATTTTATTTTTAGCCATTTCAACACATAAATGTTTTACCAAATAAAAGGACAGTATTTTTAGAGTTCATCCCACTATCTGATGTGAGCATGAGTATTGGAACAGTTGAACTTAAGGCTGATGTAAAAGATTAAAAGCTATTATTTTGTTGCAGATCCCTGGCATGCAATCAGAGCAGTGAGTCTGCGACCCACAGACATCACCAGACCCTTGACCCTTGAAATGCTTTTTCCCATGCCTTTAATGCAGCCAATTCCAACTGTTGCTTGTTTTGGGGCGTTTCTGCCTTTAGTCTCCTCTTCAGCTGGTGAAATTCATGTTCAATCAGATTTAAATCTGGAGATTGGCTTGGGCAATCTAAGACTTTACATTTTTTTGCCCTGATAAAACTCCTTGACTGGAGTTGTCATGTCTTGTCTTGTCTGGTGGCATTTTCTTGAATATTGGTAGTCAAGATGGTTTTGTACCCTTCCAAATTCATTCTGCTACGGTCATCATACATTAAGTCATCATTAAAGTTGAGAGGGCCTGTTCCAGAGACAGCCATGCATGCCCACGCCATGACACCACCTCCACTATGCTTTACAGCTGAGGCTGTATGCTTAGGATCATTTGCAGTTCCCGTTTTTCTCCACACATTTGCTTTCCCATCACTTAGATAAAGGTTCATCTTTGTCTCATCTGTCCATAAAACTCTGTTCCAACACTCTACTGGCTTTTGCAAACTCTAATCTTGCCTTTCTATTTTTGGTGCTGGTTAGAGGTTTGTATCTTGCAGTGTACTCTCTGTAATTCTGTGTCTGTAATGTGTCTCCTGCGGACAGTAGATTGTCAGAGCATCACCCCAGCTTTCTGGAGACATAGTAACAGTTGGAACTTGAGGCGTAGACCACTTCAGTAGAATACATTTTTTAGCCAAAAATTAGAGGATAATAAACAAAGGCTTAGAGTCCGAGTCAAAAAGATCTTTAGGAGTGTCATTCAACAAATAAAGTGAAGGAGATTAAATATAACGTTTCCGTTATCTCCTGGGTTACAGAATGAACCCCTTTCCAGAATGGTTGTATGTGATCACAGGACCAGAATACGTGAAAAAATGTGCCCTTGTATGTCTTAAAATTTAAGTACATTTTGGAAAAACGCTGTTACAGATCTTGGTCCAATCTGCAGAATTAAATGATACTCCTAGGTCCTGTTCCCACAGTGGTTTCAAAGAATCATAAACTGAAGAGTCAGAATACACCAATAAAGCATCAAATTTGGAGATAATCCCTTTAAAAGGTTTAACTGAAATTATGGTTTCTTCCCATTCTGATCAATTTAAACGAAATTTGTTCTGCCTTAAAAGAGACTCTATGAAATGCCGGATTTGAAAGTATTTGAAGAAATCTTAAGAGAAAATGTTAAACTCTGCTCTGATTTGTTCAAATGACTTCAAAGATTCAGAAATCAACAGCCCTGAAAAGTCAGACAAACCCTTAAAACTCCACCCCAACAGACTCCTAATCTGAATGGGAAAATCAGGATTCAAAGCCAGAGGGGAACGAATAGAGATAATTTGAGGAATGTTCAAATGTTTCTTCACATCATTCCAAACCAGTAGTGTATTATAAACAATTACATTATCAGTGAGAGAGTTTATCTGGTCTATATTATTAATAAACCAGAGGGATTCTAATCTTCTAGGATAGCAAAATAAGGATTTAAAGTCAATCCACAGAGCATCCTGCCTGTTCATAACCCAGCTTGTTATTGTTTTGAGTTGGGCAGCCCAGTAATAAAGCTGAAAATTGGGCAGCGAAAGACCCCCTAGATCCTTTGGTTTACAAAGTTTAGAAAGACCAACTCTCTGTTGCTTATTATTCCAGATATAACGAGATATATGAGAATTCAATGATTTAAAGAAAGATGTAGTTAAATAGCATGGAAGATTTTGAAACAGATAGTTTAATCGGGGAAGAATATTAATTTTAATAACGTTAACTCTCCCTAGAAGGGAAGTTGGCAAGGAGGTCCACTTTTCCAAATCTTTCTTAATTTTTTTAATTAAAGGAGAATAATTTGTCTCAAACAAATTATTCAGGTCGGGAGTGAGAAAAATGCCCAAATATTTAAGACCCCTATCTGAAACCTGAAAAGGAGATTGTATAGGAAGATTGCAGGTATGATTAAAAGGCATAGAAACAGATTTTCCTAAATTAACTTTGTAACCCGACACAGTACTGAACGAGGCTAAGGAACTCAGAACTGCTGGAATAGACGTCTGCAGGTCCTCCAAATACAAGAGGACATCATCTGCAAACAGAGAGATGACATGCTTTTTCCAATTGACTGTGATCCCGGTTACGTCAGGATTAGTCCTGATAGATTCTGCCAAAGGTTCAATATATAATGTAAACAATAACGGTGATAGGGGACACCCCTGTCTGCAACCTCTACGTACTGGAAACCCCTCCACATCATTGTTGTCATGTGGTGAATTTGGCCAATCGTGAAACAGCTGTGTCGTCATCAGTGCTCCTGCAGTCGCTCTGAAAAAGCTGCGCCAGCTGAGTCAGCCGGCTGCTTTTGAAACGCTATCGAGGTACTTTGATGCCACACGTGACAGTGACGTGTGTCTGCATCTGCGCCGGTCGGACAAAATTTCTAACCGGCATGCACTGCTTCAAGTCAGCCGCCGATCGGTTTGCGCGGCGCCGCATGAAGTCGAACGCACCTACAGACAAGGGAATCACATGACTAGACAATAACCAATGAGAGCATGACACATACACAATGTAGTATATTTTCACAATATATTATTCTGTAAATTTTCTAATATAACATTTAATCATTTAATATATTGATCATTCATATATTAGGAAATATATATATATATATATCGTTTGTTTGTTTTTTTTACGCAAGGGCATGCAGTGTGTACCAGGGGTTAATCTACCAGAAATAAATGACTTCAGGAGATTTAAATAATCAAACAAGTAGATCATTTTATTTGTCAGGTAAAATATATCATGCCAATAACACAATTAAACAGATATAGGCCAATTCAGAAATGATCAATTCATAACAGTTGCTCAAAGATAAATCTAGGAGTTGAAGATGCATATCTGACAGTAAAGAAACACAGCAGTTGTGAGTGTTCTGAGTGCAGGACTCAAGACACTGATACAGCTCTGTGTGGAGCTTTTCTAGTTACACTAGAAATATACACCAGATCAGAACAAAAGAACTGTAAACATTTACTGTCCAGACATTTGTAGAAGTTGATTGGGTCTATCCACCACCCAAAAAGGAGAACAGAATTATCCTGTTTTCAGTCTATCACATTATATAAATGACTGCTGTGAAATTGAGACCTTTTTACTGATCACACTGAGGTGATTAAAATGATATCAAAAATGAAAAGATAAAGAAAAAACAATAGACTGATAAGATGATCAGGTGTGGTATGTAGTAATTCTTGATTAGCTTTTCAGGTCTTGAGCCAAAGTGAAAGGAGGGAAAGTAGGGAGAGGGGGGTTTATTGATGGGTGAGAAGATACGTTTGGTTATATTTCTTTCTTTGAGATCATATCTCCAGATTAGTTAGTTTTATTGCATGGTGTTTTTTTTTTTCGTGTTCAGTTCAGTCTTGAATTCTGTTTGCAGATTCACATCATATACATTTTTTGAGAGATAAAATAAAGGATTTCCTATGCTCATTAAACCCTTTTTTTAGTGAATTGTTTTCACTAATGGAGCAGCATCTGTTTTGCTTTTGCATCTAGACTTTTCAGATTTTATTCATTTTTACCACGATTGAACAATTTTTTCCATTTTTGTCTCCCAAAAGCCACCAGATACTCTAAAGCCCCTTTGTTCTTCCTCTCTTCTCCAGCTTTCCTCAGATCCTCCAGGTTCTTCATCCATTCATCTTTTCCCTCCTCCTTCCATCTGGGAATCAAGAAATCCAGATGTTGAAGAGTGAAAGCGTTGTCTGATTTTAATGTGATCTCAGAGAGTTTCATGATGATCACGTAAGCTTCATTCAGCAGTATGGGCTTTTCTTTTTGAATCGTCTCCAGTTCGCGGTTCAGTATTATTTCTATTTTAGTTTTATCCTTAGACTCTTTCTCAATACTTTCATGCTCCTTTTTATTATTTTCATAGTTTGTTTTGTCGAAGCGGATTTTAGACTTTTCATCAGTGCCTTCATACTCCTGTTTGAGCACATCAAATGTCATAATGTCGGTCTTTGACTTCTTCACATATTTTTTGTTCTCTTTGACGTGTTTGCTGTAATGACACTTCCTTGTACACAAAGTGCAGTGTTCTTTTTCCATGACCCAGCAGTCTGAGGGATCTTTTGCCCACAAGCAGCCCCATTCATGACAGTTTTCCTGACAGACAGAGCAGCAGGTTGCCTTACTGTTCCACCACCATTCATTTTCAATGAAGACTTTTTCTTTGAAAAATCTATTGACTGTAAACTGAAAGTTTTCACATCTCTTAATCTTGTCTCTGTTCTGTCTGAGGGCTTCTTGAATCTGATTCAGTTCTTCAGTTTTTGACTCTTTATCAGAGATTCGTTCCACCAGACTGTCGACACAGGCCTCAAGTCGTCTTCTCTCTTTCAGAACATTTAATGTCATCTGAACACTTTTTCTGTTCATTCTATCCAGAAGTGTGAAGAACCGATTCACGCTTTTCTCTCCCATTTCCCATGATGATCTGAATGTGTGCACATACTCTTCATCTCTTTCCTCTTTCTGTCGGTTATTGAATAAGAAGTGAACAGGTTTTTCTCTCTCATCTCTTCTGCAGGGTATTTCTGCTGTTTTAATGGCATTAAGAGCATCTGTTGGAGGTCCTGCATCTGAATATGTGAGTAGAAACACTATGTTCTCCCTCCTATCTCTACCAAACAGAGACAGAACTGAGTGAAAGATGTAAAGCTCTTTTCCAGAGAGTCGATTCTGAAACGCCTTCATCACAAAACACACTGCATCAATATAATGAATCCCATCCTCATCTGAAAATAATCTCATCAGATACTCAGAAATCTCTCGGTCTTTCTCGTATCCTTCCTCGTGTTCTTCAGTGTTTCCGTATCCTGGAGTGTCAATGATGGTCAGAGATGTTGGGTTTTCTTCAACAAACACTTCATAAACAGTGATCTCTGATGTCTGGGATTGTGATTGATCTTTACGATTAGTTTCTTCTGTGATTTGATAAAACTCTTGATCATCAAACTTCACTCCCAGTAAGTAGTTGATCATGGTGTTGATGATGGTTGTTTTCCCAGTGCCGGTTTCTCCCACCATCAGTATGACTTTGTTCTGCTTGTTTCTGTCTCTTCGTCCATATGTCCACTGTCTGACCTTTTTATTAGTCCCATCAATATATTTTCTTTCTGTGTTCAAACGATAAAGTGCTGGAGGACCTTTATCAATTAGTACGGCATTATGATGTAATCTGCAAAAGATTGATTGAACTGATTTAGCATCAACACATTTTGAAATCAAACAGGTATTTAATAACCTGCCTATGAGGAGGACAAACAATTTGCGGTGGCACAATCATGGTTTTTTATGGATGCTAAGGGTGTTTCAGTTCTAATGATTTTTTAAACCTAGAATTTTTGTTTATTTATAATCAACAATATAGTGAACAATCACATTTCGGTTTATACACAAAATTATTCTGAGCTAAATGAATAAATGCAAAATGACATTCACTTACGCCATACTACGAGGTTCATCCATGCTTTTGCACCGTTTCGTTGTCATTCTTTCTGTGATTTAAGAAAACACTGAGTAAATAAGTGAATGCATGTTTCATTTGCATACATCTGATAGTTACATAATGCAAGTAGAATTTTAATTTTTGGGTGAACTATTCCTTTAACAAAACATAAAATTCAGAGGTTCATGGCATTTCCTTTATCTTATGACATATAATAGGTTGGTTTGGATATTGTGTTATCTATGACGTCACACAGGCAAACACATTTGCATGTGCCTTCCTCCAGTGCAAGACGCAGACCAATAATTATACAGTATATCATCACACCATAGGCCCTACTTACTCCAGCTAACACATTTTTGTTTTTTTCTCATCACAATGTTTTCCATTAAAGTTCGGTACAGGCATCAGAATAGCACGTCTACTTGCAGTATATATTTTTGTGTATGACAGAGGAATTCCTGCCTCTGATTTGACACCTTTACACATTTTATAAGCTCATCACCAGTTCCTTAGCTGGTAAAAGCACAGTATGTATGTGTAACAAGAAGGAGGCGGAAACCTGCTAATGATAAACTATAGATAGAGTTAATGATCAACTCTAACACTGCTTCACTGTTACTTTTAACACCCTGCTGGTGGTTTCTTCACCAGGGAATTTACTAGGGCCCAAGATTCGGTGCTACACCCCTGAACAGAGTGCACACACACACACAGACGTCGCGTCTGCTTCACCATAAACTAATACTGTTATAGCAAGCACTTGATAATGTCGTCTAATATGAGTTTAGTTCTCTTCCAGTCGTTCACTGCTGATAGAAAATGGAGGCGCGGTTTTGTGTACGGAATGTCTGTCTCTGCATGGGAAAAATCTGTCCACCCATTTTTGGCAGTCAGCCAAAAATCAATTCTTGCTGCGCCACTGCTGGAGCATTAAAAAAAAAAAGGAGGGGGGATGTGCGTTTTGAGTGTGTAAATCTCAACAAAAAAAAAACAAGACAAGTGTTATACTTTGGACAAATATTACAGTATTTAGAAGATGCTTTGTTATTCCAAACAAAGCCTATTTAAAACACTATTTTTTTTTCTATTTTTGCCCCATGTTTTTAATTTCAGTTTCGTTTTCAAGCGTTTTATTTCTCTGTATCATCTTACTAAATTACCATCAGAACTCTAATTTTTATAACTTAATAATGCAAATTTAATAGTCCAACCTTATCACAGGCAGTCTTGATCGCGACTTTTGTGTTTTGCGTGCGTCCTGCTGAAAGATGCAATGAAAGCAGAGAAGCTCGAGCTCAAACTCCACGTATAGCAACAGATGAACTCTCAACTTGCACAGAACCAATCTATCTTTTGTGTTATACAGATGTTTTTAAACTAAATTGGATAAACTAAGCGTAGCTATATCTCCCCGAAATGAAATTAAAACAAGAGTACTTCCTGCTTGTAGCTCCTCCCGCCTCAAAACAGGCAGGAAACCGTCTCAGGTTACTTATGTAACCATGGTTCCCTGAGTAGGGAACGAGACACTGCGTCCTCTAGGGGTCGCTATGGGGAACGCCTCGTCGTGACCCGTGTCTGAAGCATACATTGC
>NW_015633059.1:25909-32702 GCF_001515625.1 Sinocyclocheilus rhinocerous
TATATACATACACATTTATAAATTCAATATATATATTATTTCATTTCCATTTAGTTTGTTGAAGTATTAAAATAACTCAAATTAAATAAAACTAAAAACTTAATAAAAGACCTATACAGACATAATAAATTCAGACATAATTTAACTAAAATTAAAATAAATAAATACAAATCAAACGACAGTAGTTTATCAGTAATCCTAAAAAATAACACTGCCAAACACACATGCTAAAAAACAACAACTTACTTACACATAGTAAGAAATGGCTATAAAAACTGAAACAAGTAACGTTAATAGGAAAGAGGAGAAATAAAAAGCGATACTTAACTTTTGCCGGTGTCCTGCCCAGTGGAGTCGCACGGTAGAGTCGATGGTCTTTACACTCTTCGGTCTTCACACGAGGAGGCCGTCATGTGACCGCTGCCGCGGTAAACTAAGCTTTTTTATACCCTTCTAACAAATTACTACATTAATTCAGCTGAACACGCTTTCCTTATTTTCTCCACAACAAATGGCCATGCAAGCGCAGACACTGACAAGATACGCGATACAGAACGAGACCAAAAGCAAAATATTTTCTCCATATATACTTGGGCGGCCCGCCCAAGTAAAGTCTATGTGTGGGAAGCACTGAGTTATGATTTTCTTATGTGGCATGTGTAGTCCATTCTAAAGAGACTGCCTGTTCCCCAAATAATGAGGACAAATAATACATTTACTAAGGGATCACATGAAACACTTCATCAATAAATTGATTTTTGAGAGTATTAGTGGCAGTGTGCCGATTTTTCTTTATTGATAGGTGAAGTGTTTCATGTGATTGAGCACCTGCCTAAGGTTTTGGATGTGCACGTATTACACCACCTTGTGATTAAACCAGATACATATAGCAAAATAAACACAAATTGGGTCAGCAGCAGCTATGGGGCTTTGCCTGTAATGAGGTCATAAAATTCTGGACTATTGATAATACCAAGGATTTATCAAAGTCCACTAAAGGAAGTAGAGCTTTTTGGTATTTTAATTTGAAATGGCCTTCTTGGTAATGTTTGGGGCTCAGACACACTCTTTTAGTTTAAATTACATGAAAATACATATTTTTAGCCAAGTATCCACACAACACACCTGATAACCTTGTACTCCAGTTATATGTGATGAAATAAATAATCTTTTGTCTGAAACAATATGAACAGCAGCAATGCTAAACTTTCAGATTGGATCCAGCCTCACTTGTGAAGACTTCAGATGACGCCAACACTCACAAAGACTTCAGATGTTGGCAACTGTACATGGACACACAAAACTGACAAATATTATCCTTATATTGCCTATAAGGGTAAGTTTGATGATTTTCATCCCGCTTTGTATTATTGCAACGTCTCTAATATCTATAAATGAACCATATTTACTCTAGGCAACACTCCGCAGGATGATGCAAAATGAAATGATGAGTTTTGACAAAATGACAAAAAGACACTTTTTGCAGCATCAAAATTAGAAGAAAAAAATGCTGTGTTTTGCATCAGTTTTGCTGACAAATAAACTGGGTATCTCTGAGAAAGAAAAAACATTGTTATTTTACATATGTTACCAACATTGTAACAATACAAAATGTATGTAATGTGTTGTTGAACTTACCTTTAATAATGTTGAAGGATAGTGTTTAACTGAACACTTGACTAGAGACTTGTTTAGTAAGAAATTTTTATCATGCAATTTAAAACATTTTAACTGCTTAATTATTGTTTGCCTGGTTTTTATTTTGTGTTTATGTAACTCTTGTATTATTGTAACTCAGTTTTTGCCATGAAGATAGCCTTCAACTGACAGCACTGAACACATGATTTGTATTATGAACTACTGTCATATGGACATTATTTTGTTGCTAGAAGATGGTCTTCCCCAGTGAGTCTCAGTCACCTCTGGCTGATTAAAGGATGTTTTTAAATTGTAACCTTGAAACATGCGTTTTCTGTTAACCTTGAAATGATAAGTAATGTGATAATGTGTCCCCGGGAAGTGGCACGTCTGGTCACCTTAGTATAAATTCCTTACAAAAGGTAAGACAAATTAACTCGATATTCTTCTCATGCCAAACTTTTAGTAGATCTTTTAATGGGGATGTTACTTTCATAAAGCTACGGCTATGTCTCTTGATTATTAATAAATAAGTTAGAGGCTAAGCTAACTAAACAATGCAAGGCCTGGTTTTGATCTTTGTTTGTTTAAATGATGATCCTACCAGGTGATTAGAAACAAATACTTGTAAATATCAAAATTTGATCAAATAGTTCATACCATATAGGCTAGTAAATATCAACATGGACGAATACCAATTGTCCCAAGCTACAGCTTGCTAACAAGCATAGCTAATATAAGCTTTATAATAGCTAACTTGTCCCATCATTTTAGTAATCATCTGCACCCCTGCTTCTTTCTAACTTTCATAAAGCTGAGGCTATGTGCTGTGATTATTATTACATAAGTTAAGGGTTGAAGCTATACTATCTAAGCTATCCTTTGTTAGGTAGATTAAATGATGCTGTTACCTGGTGATTCGATCAAATAGTTGCAGATGTCGGGGTATTTCACGTTGGGCCATTCAGTTGGATCATTTCTCCAACAAAAGGAAGGTTAGGAAAAGGGGCACTGACATAGACCAATAAAATGTAGTTTTTTTTTTTCAATATATCTGCTACTCTCAAGTTTAGATGGGGGGGGTGAAATAAAAATAACGAATGGTTCCTGTCACCAATTACGTTTCCCTCCAGTGGGCATAGTTCTCAGAGTAATATGACATGTTGCACTCTACTTTTGTGTTCTTAAATGCTCGTTTTTTGGGGGGTCAACAGCTTGTAAAAAATTAGTTCTGGGTTTTTAAGCTTGTTTACTGTACACCTTGTCACATAGCAGCTTTTAGACATTGTTCTGTTATTTGCTATAAGTCAGAAATGACAAGGAGGCAGCTTGCCGCAGTACAAAGTCAATGGAGAGGGTTGGATTGTTTTCCTCCCCGGTGGGCATGGTTTTCAGTTTATGACACGTATCGTTCTGTCTCTAGCGTCCACTCTTCACACGCATAATGCAGGAGAGGTGGATCTGACTCAGGGCTACGTTTACACTGTTGCCGCGGGTTATTATTCAAGTTAGCGGTTCTAGATTCACTAACCCACGGCTTCATGGGTTTTTTGCTCTATTTTATTTGTGGTTTTGTGCTGGTAATCCTATTGGTATATTTTGCATACTAATGATAGGACTCTATCCCTTGACGTAATTGGTTATTGAATTGTGACGTGGCAAAAATAAGGGCTGTTTCAAACCACGTTTCTGGGACAGCCTTTGGGAAACTACAGTTTTAAGGAGAAATTACTCAGCAATGGTGTTATGGATTGACACATGATTTGTCTAATAGCATATTAAAAACAACACACGGACAAATAAACAACATAAAAACAGTGCAAAGTTGCACTGTAAAACATGTCGAATGAAAAGAGAAATGGAAGCTGCCAAAAGACTGAGATGTCATGTTGAGGATACTGTCACACACACACACACAGGCATGTAATATTTAAACCCTTCACTAAACTCAATGTGCGCTATAATTTTGAAGTGCAAAGGTCCCATTCTTTGTTCCTGTCTGATACTTTTGGCTGTGTGACACTTGTGCATGCTTGGACCATGCGAATGTCAATGAAACTGTGTTTTTATTAAACATTGGTTTAATGAACAAATGGTTGGTCTAACTTTAAATACATTTAATTATAATTAATTTTCTCAAGGATAAAAATCTACATCAGCTAATGTGTAAACTATAGGGGGTCCATTTTCTGGCACAATACAATATGCATGTAAGTCAGTTTTTACATTAACTTCTAAATCTAATTATACAATTTATATTAGTTGTTGAAATGAACAAGTGACAGCAACTGTGTAAATCAGTACATGTTCATTTATTTAAACACATTAAGACATCACTAACCGTTTAAGTAAAATATAATGAATATATAGGCTAATAATTAGCCTAATAATTTTGTGTTATAACTAGTAGTAAAGAGGAAGGGGTGATTACGCTTGAACTGTCACGACTAGGGCTGTGAATCTTTAGGTAAACAGTATATATTTGATTCACGATTCATAGGGTTTGATTCGAATCAGTAAAATTTTTTGCAAATTCAGAACGATTCGAGACGATTCACAAATAAATTTGATGCAATTCGATTCTGCATTCTTTAAGTGCATTCACAGGATTATTTAAATGCTTCCCTTAAATTCTTTATATGCTTAGTCAGGGGGCAAATTACACGCCAGCCTATATGGAGTCAGAGAGTGAGGGCAAAAAAATTAAAAACACTTTTGTCCATTGTTGGGTGTTAGTTTAATGATGCTATGGCATGACAAATGGCATATGTAGAAATTGACCCTAGTAAAAAAAATTATAATTAAACTTTATTTGAAGTACTAGTGCACAATGCACATTTCCTAATATTAAGCCTAAAATGTGTTTTAATGTCACTATTGATGAGGGTTGTATGGTTTTTGAATACTAAAGGTCTTTATACTTCAGGTACACTTTAAATATCTTGCATTTACTTTAAATGGTTCCACTTTAGCCCAATCAAATATACTTCAAGGCTTAAGACTAGTCCCAGACTAAAATGCATGTTTATCTAAAAATATCTTGCTCTTACATATCTTCAAATTAATGTAGAAACAACATAAAGAAAGTATATTTTTAATATTTGTTTAATGCCATTTTTTATTACTGAAGGCAAGTATCACTGATATCTCTGATTTTCCCCCTAATATTTAACCATTGACTATAGCTATTACAGTATAATTGAGAGCTATCAATTTAACATTTATTAGACGAAAGTAACTTATTTTTTAAGTGAACTTTAAACAATCTTCACATAAACCGATTATAAATGTCATATTTACCTGTGCCCTTCAGCAAGTACATTAGCACACATTCAGTCTTCAGTTACAGTCATCAGCAGGCTTTTGTGTCATAATAGTGGTAGTTTGCACCTTGTAGACTTGAAGACTTCTAAAGATTTCACCATTACCTAAAGTCTCAAGATCATTATTGTCTTGTATTCTCAGACATAATGGCTGAGGTGAACTGGGGGCTGGGTGATGACAACTTTAACTACAGACCAGCTATTAATTAATAGCTGGTCTGTAGTTGAAGTTATCTGTCAGAATCTACATGACTCAAACCCACGCGGAAATGTTTTCTCAAGTATTCAAAGAAAGTGCTTCATTTCATCTAAATGAACTCTTTATTTGTCATTGAAAAGACATATGTAAGTACTAAAACACAATACATGTAGTTACATTAACAAAAGTAGCTTTAAGGGTCAGATAAAGAGCACCTCAACCCTTTAACATGTTTCTCAGCCGTTTAGTAGAGCATGTTATTACTACATTACTGTATCATAATGAGAAATGTTAAATTTACCCTGACTGAGCCAACCACTCAGAGTGAGTGTGTTTTGCTAAAAACATCATCTAGATGCCACTTTGTCTTGAAATACCTTTACAGTTACAACCTTTCAGTTACATTTAATAAAATAAATAAATAAATACCAGCCACTTAAAATCTAAGCATATTTTTTGACATATTATAGTTTCTGAAACTAAGCTAAAATGTACAATTAGCTACAAAATACTTCTGATCATTCATAATTTTAATGACGTAATAGTTTTCTAAATATATTACATTGGGTGGTGGTGGTCTAATAATTCATTAAGCGCTGTATGTGTGTGTGTGTGTGTGTGTGTGTGTGTATGCCAAAATCATTTGAAAGTATTTTTAACACATTCAACCGAATGATTCAACTGTGCAATTGTAGTGAAGGTAGTAAAATGAAGCTATTGCTTAAAACTTCAGTGTATGCATATGTGAAAGTACAGTTTGAATGGACACCAGCAAAGCTTCACACCATACCTTTAAAAATAAAACGATTTAGTTATTCAGAATAAATAGTTATTGTTACAAAGTTGATTAAAATTAATGATTTGAAAAATAAAAAAGTAAGCAAGTTTAAAATCCTCATTTGTAAGTCCCTTATAAAAGTGTCTGTTAAATTAACTTAAAATGTTAAATAAATAATAATAATTAAATGTAATCGTAATTAAATAAGTATTATTATAAATGCAACTCTATATTTACCATCAACTAAACCGAGCTGATTTTCTCCAGAGCTGCTTTACAGATGAATGAAACTCGTTCCATAATTTCACACAGAACTCAACTCATGAAAATGTGACTTTATATATATATTTAAATCAGTGTGTACAGCTTACAAACATGTGCAATATGTTGGAATTTTTTGAAAAGATGACTATCTATCTTTTTTACCTGCTTTAATATATGTATACACTGTATATTATAGGCACAGTATATACTCTAAAAATAAGTTGAAATATACAATTTTGCTCAACTTAAGGCTGGAAACATAAATAGATTGCATACTAAATGAATCAGACTGCAAAACTACTATCTAGTTTATATGGTGAAAAATGTTTGCAGTGTGGTTCACATGGCCATTACTGTAAAAGCAATTATACTAAAACGCAGTGTCTTATAACTGTATGGATTAAAAGGACTTGGTCCTCATGCTGAAGATATTCATATGACATAGTAAGCAAACATATACAGTACATGACATTCTGCTTGTGTACAACTACACTATTCAGTTCTTTCTAGTGCTTTCTCATTCAAATGAGTTTCTGCTTTATTTGTCATGATGGCCCATCACTGAATCACTGCTGTTTACGCTGGGAAGGA
>NW_015633059.1:37963-40198 GCF_001515625.1 Sinocyclocheilus rhinocerous
GTCCTCATGCTGAAGATATTCATATGACATAGTAAGCAGACATATACAGTACATGACATTCTGCTTGTGTAAAACTACACTATTCAGTTCTTTATAGTGCTTTCTCATTCAAATGAGTTTCTGCTTTATTTGTCTGCTCCATTAACATGATGGCCCATCACTGAATCACTGCTGTTTACGCTGGGAAGGATCTTCAAATGCTAATGAGCTCGTCCGCTCAGGATTGGTTGCCTGTTCTGCTGCTCTGAGTATTTAAAGCCTCCACAGCTCACAGATTTCAGTAGATCTCTTCTGGACTGACGGAAGTCACCTCAACAAACTCTTGACTTATTTTCTTTCTGGAAGAAAACCCATTTGGAGATATTTGGGCTCTGAAATGGCTTCTGAGAGGTAAACACTTTGCTTTTGTTGTCTTGATGGTTTCCATTAATTCATTTCAATTTATAGCATTTATTAGCAATTAAAGGCATCTGAACTAACCCCAGTATTGTTGAACTAAGGCTACACATAAAACTAAAAAAATGGTTAAAATGTACATTTATGAATGTATGTATGTTTGTTCTCAGACATTAATAACCTTTAAACTTAGCAGAAGATCTGAATTTTACAGATACAATTTTAACCCTAAGAAATTATTTTAAAAATTAAAGTTTATATACAACATTTTAAGTTTACAATTTGACTACTGACATTTAATTTCTACGGTTTAAGATTTAAAATCACCTTCCATCATATTATAGTGATCTGATGTATTAATTTTAGCCCTCAAACCCATAAACTGCTTCCAAACTCTTGTGTTGAACATCTTGGCTTCTGGTTTTTGTAGAATCTAGAGAATCAGAGATTTATTATTTTAAGAGTTAAATCTTGGATCTCATGTTTTCTTATCAAACCTGGCAAACCTGGCACCTGGCAGGCGTTTTTGATGAATTCCTTCACTTTTCTCCTTCAGGGGTCTTTCAGTAGAGCAGTGCTTGGCGGTCTTGCAGTCTGCTGAAAACGACGTTTTGACACACATCATTAACCTTATGTTACACAACGACATTAAGCCACAACGACATTAAGCTCACAACACAACGACATTAAGCCACAACGACATTAAGCTCACAACACAACGACATTAAGCTCACAACACAACGACATTAAGCTCACAACACAACGACATTAAGCTCACAACACAACGACATTAAGCTCACAACACAACGACATTAAGCTCACAACACAACGACATGTGTTGTGAGCTTAATGTCGTTGTGTTGTGAGCTTAATGTCGTTGTGTTGTGAGCTTAATGTCGTTGTGTTGTGAGCTTAATGTCGTTGTGTTGTGAGCTTAATGTCGTTGTGTTGTGGCTTAATGTCGTTGTGTTGTGAGCTTATGTTCGCTTTTTTAATTGCGTTGTGTTGTGCACTACTGGTCCACCATAATTTACCCCCCATTGAAGGCGATACAGAGGGATACTGAGAAGACCAGAATCAGAGGAGCATAATGAGCGATTTGGGGTGTAGCAGTTCACAGAGATACCGGGGAGCCAGGTTATGCAACAATGAGCAGGATAATTTTGTATTTAATACAGTATGCAACAGGAAGCCAATGGAGATTGAACAAAATTGAAGTTATGTGGTCAGAGCGTTTGGTGTGGGTGAGTAGTCTAGCAGCAGAATTTTGAATATACTGTAGGGATGTAACGATTCACTCAACTCACGATTTGATTCGATTCACGATTTTGATTCCAAGATTCGATTTTGGAATCATGATTTTTTTTAAACAAAATGAGATTGAAGACATTATACAGTAAATGAAAAGGTGTCCTTTTATTAGGCTATTGCACGTTTCTTTGGGAATTGGAAATATAGGCCTAACAAAACTAAATTGAAATTTTAAAACAAACCCCACATCAAATAAGTAAGTTACACAAGTAAAATAAATATTTTCATATAAACAAACTAAAAGGTGTCTATTAGGCTATTGCACGTTTCTTTGGGAATTGGAAATATAGGCCTAACAAAACTAAATTGAAATTTTAAAACAAACCCCACATCAAATAAGTAAGTTACACAAGTAAAATAAATATTTTCATATAAACAAACTAAGGCTTTGTCTGTGCTCTTTCCATTTATGCTAAAATTAGAGGCAACCGCTGCGTTTTAATCATGATCCAAATAAAATGCAGCATAGGCCCTACATGCAGCTTCAAAAGTATTTAATTTCAATTAATTAATTGGTTATGAAAAAAT
>NW_015633060.1:0-569 GCF_001515625.1 Sinocyclocheilus rhinocerous
ATCAACATTGGCTACCAGAAATCACTTACTCTGCCTTTAATGTGATGTGATATAACAATGATATCTAACGAATTTATCATGTTTCCTTTGTATTCCACTGTGAGTGAATGAAAAAAGACAACATATACTGTGCATTTGTGGTCTGCTCTCCCGATTTAATTCACTTTATAAACCATAAATAATGGAATACATTTAATTTTTTCCCCCCAAATCCTCATGTCTCTTTCCAGGTTTGTTTTCACACGGATGCTGTAAAATGTAATTGTTATAAAATATAGACTTAAATTACCATAATGATATTATCTATCACGTCCGTAATATTGCTGTGGATAGAAGGAGGATCTTTGGGAGTTATTAATGGTGTGTTGAAAGTAATTTGTTTATACTTTTACACTATTAAAGGGTTAGTTCACCCAAAAAAGAAAATTAGCCTGTGTTTTACTCACCCTCAAAGCATCCTGATGGTTTAAGGGTGATGCACCCAGTGCTTATTATTGCGTTCATAGAGCAAACCTTTTGCTGATTGTTTAAGTTACTCCCATAATTTGTGCAAAGCATCATAAGGCGTA
>NW_015633061.1:0-603 GCF_001515625.1 Sinocyclocheilus rhinocerous
ACCTTTACTTGATCAAAACCAGTCAAGATTTGACACGAGAAGAGTATCTACAATTACTCTAAACGAGCTTTGACTGGATAAAACACTCTAAACTATCAAACAGAGACAGAAGGAGTGTGTTAATCGTCTTCATACCTGATGCTGTACAGGACGGTTCCGTCCTTGAAGATCCTCAGGAGCTTGTTATCCGTCGTGACGTCGTGGAAGTTGGCTCCCTTCTCGTTGGCGAAGAACAGGTCTGGTTTCCAGATGGAGTCCAGCATGGACGGGTCCAGATCCAGAGAGGAGTCGGGATACTCGCTGTAGGCCAGCCGAGGGTCGTTCCACTTCTGCCGCAGGAAGATGTTCACCCTGTAGTCCTGAGACGCGAGTACAGTCACGGGCGTTTCAATGATCGTCCGTGCCGCGAGTACAGTCACCGGCGTTTCAATGATCGTCCGTGCCAAGGCGAGTCACAATGAGCACATTCTAGGAGTTCTTTTTATTTTCACATTTCCATTAAAAGACCTTCAAGATGATATGTGTGACCCTGGACCACAAAACCAGTCAGAAATGGAGATGCATCATCTGGAAGCTGAATAAATAAGCTTTCCATTGATGTAT
>NW_015633062.1:0-581 GCF_001515625.1 Sinocyclocheilus rhinocerous
TACCATTTGAAACAGCCGTCCCTGCTTGCCGATACGCTGTAACGCTCACATACTATTAGTCCAAGTGACCTGAGCTTGCATTTGCTAACAGTGCAACTACTGAGGACATCATCACATTTCTGGCTGTTTTTAGTCGTAATGACAACCATGAGAGCATCGTTACGGACAATAGTTCTCAGTTCACCTCAGCTGTTTTCACAGAGTTTTTGAAGGCATGAGATATAAAGCACATCCGTACATCTGAAAGGATCAGAGCCATCACTGAGCAGCTTCAGGTGAACCGAGAAACCTACTACGGGTGTGTTTGTGTATGCACTGATATATGAGAGAAAGATGCGAACCGAGCTCAACATCCAGCCTTTGCATGGCAGGGACAGATGTGATGTGATCTGGATGCTGTCTGTGAAGAAACGAGACAAAATGAGACGACACTGATTCTGTGTGTGCGCAGCGCTTTATAATATAAGTATGAAGTATATATAAAATGCAATATTACCAGCAATAGTGAGCAATATAAGCATTTTCAACACAAACAGCAACAAAGCAGATCCGTTATATTGCTTACAAAGAGAGTCAGTGAA
>NW_015633063.1:0-1417 GCF_001515625.1 Sinocyclocheilus rhinocerous
AATGACAGAATTTTCATTTTTGGGTGAACTAACCCTATAAGATATAATATATTAAGATATTAATAAAGAAATATATAAATAGGTACAGGCCTGCCAACTCTCATGCATTCAGCACGAGACAGTCAGAATTCACTCATTGCTAAATGCCACACATAGACACGATGTGAATAAGATATCATATGTGCAGTTTAGAGAGCTTCATTGATTATAACGGAACATTGTGAGGCTGCGATAAATTGAAGTGAGTGACAGGTTTTTAGTGATTATATGGAAGCACTATTTGCTCGCTTTCTAAGCTATAATCAATTCAGAATTTGAATGAAAGTTTTGTTTTACATGCTGCTAACAGGACCAACGGCCACATACCCTGTACATGCAACAACGTTTCAGGAGTGACATATATCCCGCATCCCTCATATAAATGCGGGATTCACTTGCAAAATAGCTTGTTTGCAATCAGGGTTAGTTCAGGTAAGCAACTGCTTAGCCTATATCCACCAACTCGATGGCAGGCAAGTATTTCAATTTAGTTGAAAAATCGCTCCTCTTCATAACATAAGGATCACGTCCAAAATATGTTTTGATTTTCTGTTTATACCTTTCTCTTATAGTTCTAAACCAGTATACTACGGACTTTCCTACATCTCATCCATTCGGTTTTTCACTTCCTGCCCTCCATCTGAATTCCGCGCGTCATCAGAATCACGTGATTGCAAACAAGCTATAGTGTGGTGAAATTGCCATGCTGTCCAATGAAGTTTCGCGAATCTCTGTCAGATTACCAAACTCGATTGCAAAATGGATTGCTGTAGGCCAGGAATCAACCTATGATTTTACTAAATATATACTAAAACGGTATATTCAGATCTTACGTATGCAATTACTCTTTTTCACACCTGGTTCGTTTGGAGTGTTTGTTTTGAAACCTGGCACATTTTCTCCCTTAGTTCGGTTAGTTTTGCCATATATGAACATAGCAATCGCACTCAGAGTAGCACAAAAATAATCAGGCTGAGATCACCTGAAAGAGGTGGTCTCAGTCCGATTGAAAATGAACTCTGGAGCAGTGATAAGAAAGCAATCTGACCCAACAGACTTGCTAATCCATCTTGATGGATGGCTGGCGAGAATGGCAGAATCCCAGAATATAAACAGCAGCACTCTGACCAATGAGAGGACAGTTTTACCCACATGTGACTTGCATGAACACATTTTGGTACATTTTGAAATGTTGCCTTGTGAAAGCAAACCGAACCCAGGAGAAAATGCAACATTATAACAGTTCAGTTAATTTATCAGAATATCCTGATTTTATACAAATTTGCACTCAATTGAAAGCCCTAGATTTTACATAGCAATATGTATTTTACTGAAAGATTATGATCAGGTTACCAAAAAAAAAAAAATAGAAATTACA
>NW_015633064.1:0-560 GCF_001515625.1 Sinocyclocheilus rhinocerous
TTAAGTTTGAAAATGATGAAAATTCATCTTTAAAAAAAAGAAGTAAATATTAGCATTTTATTTTTTAATTTACTATAACACTGTTTTGTGATTCATTTTTCATTAATTCACAAATAAATACATCATAAATTGTTTTGCAGAGCAGATTTGTTATGCATTTATTTATTCAGAGATTCATAAATTAACTTTTTTTTAATTATTTATTCAGAGATTCATAAATTTATTTATTAACTTTTTTAAAGATGGACTTAAATGGTACAGCACCACAAAACACATGCAAACTGCAGTCAACAAGCTAATCTTGAACATTTCTTAATGTGGGGACAGTGAAAATTACTAGGATGCATATTCCACAATATATTTAAGCTTCATGCATGTCTTTGCAAAGATATCTTACATTTTTAAAGGAAAACATTGTCTTTTTTCACCATTACTCACTGTGGAACCATTTAAGCCCACCTTATGTGTTTCAATGAGGAATCCCTCTAACTACAAACTTTGATACATTTTCTAAATGAAATTGTTTAATGACAAGTTCTTTGTGTGCTTTTACCTTACTA
>NW_015633065.1:0-595 GCF_001515625.1 Sinocyclocheilus rhinocerous
CAGTTCAGAGGCTCTCAGCATGTCTACCCTCATGAAGTGACCCGCTCCCTCTAAAATAAATCAGATTTCATTCGGTCACAGATGTAACTGTCTTCATCTCATGTGAGTGGACATCATTTTAAACTTTGCTTAAATACTCATTTCTTTAAGTAAAAAATGTTTAATAAGGAACAAAATACCAAGTGCTTCTTTAAAGGGATAATTCGCCTAAGAATTTATATTCTGACATCATTTACTCAGCCTCGTATTGTTCCAAACTTTAATTCTACCATAAAACACAGAAGATATTTAGAAAAATATCACAGTGTTGTTTTTTTCCATTGAGTGAAAGTCCGACATTCCTCAAAACATCATCTTTTGTTTTCTACAATAGAAATAAAGTCATACAGGTTTGGAACAACACGAGGGCGAGTAAATGACAGAATATTAATTTTGGGAGAACTATCCCTTTAAGGCAGCATTACACCTTTTTTTACATTCAGGAAGAAAACAAGGCAACTAATACAGACATGATCAAGGATAGTAATTCTCAGAACTGTAGAGAAATGATCAAGACTTCATAAAGGTAAATGATGAAAGTTAGTCTGTAGATACT
>NW_015633066.1:0-492 GCF_001515625.1 Sinocyclocheilus rhinocerous
ATAACAGACTTAAAAACATTTTTTTTGTTTGCTGAAAATACTAGTAGCCTAAGACTTTTGCACAGTACTGTATATGCGCCCATAAGGCCATTGGTGCTGACATAATTTTATATTTTAGATAAACTGCAGCAATTAACATTTCCATTAACAAATATTCCAATCAAAACATTCAGATTTTTCTTTTGTAAGCAGTTTTAATGTCAGTACGATTAGTTTTGTTACTTAAAAAAAGTAATCTGATTAACTCATTACTTATAATGCATTGCCTCCAACACTGTTACTGAAATTTAAAATTACTCGTATCGTGTAAGATTTTGGTCATTTAATCCCACAAGTGAGCAGCCAGAGATGACTGTGGCAAGGAACTAAAAAACTCAATTTTGGTGTCTTGAATGTTGTATTGCCTTTTCTCATCAAATGTTTATTTAGACTTTTTTTTTATTTTATTTTTGTGCAGCCAGAAAGCCAGAAGAAGTGATTAAACGCTACAAA
>NW_015633067.1:0-172 GCF_001515625.1 Sinocyclocheilus rhinocerous
GTAGCATCATACAATATTTATGGATGTTTAAAATAATAAAATACATTAAATATTTGGAAATATTACTATTATTATTATTATTATTATTATTAATTACTGTCTTTTTATTTTTTACAGTGCAGTAGCATCATACAATATTTATGGATGTTTAAAATAATAAAATACAATAAAC
>NW_015633067.1:425-1095 GCF_001515625.1 Sinocyclocheilus rhinocerous
TAGTGCTGTAGCATCATACAATATTTATGGATAATTAAAATAATAAAATACAATAAATATTTTGGAAATATTATTATTATTAGTTGTATTATTATTATCATGAAATACTGACTGTTTATTGTGTACAGTGGAGTAGCATTATTGCAATCATATGTTGTATGGATGTGTGTAATTGATCTCATGTAAACAGTAATAGACTGACTCTTGTTATAGCACTTGTTGCTTTGATTGCTTCTACAGTCTGTGGATAAAAGCGTCTGCTAAATTACTAAATGTAAAGGATTATTGCAGTCGCTACATTTCTTTATTGATTTATTATTTAAATAATAATTAAATACAATTAATATTTTGGTCATTATTATTTATTATTATCATTGTTTTATATTATTAAACACTCACTTTTTTTTTTGACAGTAGGGTTAGATTATTGTATTTGTAACACGTTTCTGTAATTATTTGTTATAATTTCATTAATAATTTCATTAATAAAAAGGATCCCAATGTTGATACAAATATATAGTAATATTTGCTTTATTTCTATGGCAATATTTGTTTAAATGAATTAAGCAAAGCCTGCACATGTTTGAACTCATTTAGACATGCTTTAGTAAATATAATAACTGATTTTGTTCAGTGAATATACTGTCATTAAAACTACTCACTACTCAGA
>NW_015633067.1:1118-1411 GCF_001515625.1 Sinocyclocheilus rhinocerous
AAACTACTCACTACTCAGAAGAAAGGAGATATTTCAGAAAGTAAATATTCTGGCAGCTTCTTTCACTGAAGGAGATCCCATAATAACTGAATATGTCTTTACTGTGCTTATTATAAATATATTTGATGAAATGCTGTTATATTTGCTGATTTTAGAAACTCTCCTGAAGCTGATTTCAGTTGATTAATTTATTTTATTCATAATTCATACAGTATTCAGACATTTCACACATTCATCATCAATTACATTATGATCTGAAGATGATTTGTCATTGTGTTTTATTACAAACAATA
>NW_015633068.1:0-577 GCF_001515625.1 Sinocyclocheilus rhinocerous
TTTAGGCCATTTAAGTAGGACTTAAATACGTCTTTATACATAATTTTCGTAATTTTTCATAAATAAATTACATTTTTTTTTGTATTGCAGAATGTAGTGGCAAACATTTATGGTAAATTAAAATATGCTTTAATGAAACTTCTATTGAAACTGGTAATGTATTAATAATAATAATAATAATAATAATAATAGATAATAATAAAAAACCGTTGTGCTGCTTAGTATGCTGTGGAAAAACATATTTTTAATATTTAATATTTTGTTTATATTTTTCAGGATTCTTTGATGAATAGAAAGTTATTTTTGTAAGAATGTAAAAAGTCTTTACTGTCAATTTTAAACAATTTAATGCATTCTTGCTGAATAAAAGTATTAATTTCTTTAAAAAAAATCTTACTTTTTTAATCTTATTTTTTAAGTACATACATACAGAACAAAACAAATAAGTACAGAAATTAAGATCTGTGTAATAAAATGGAATGACACCGGGAAATAGTATTGAACACATGAAGAAAGGGAGGTGCAAAAAGGTATGGAGAGCCAAGACACCAGCTGAAATCTATCAGTAATTAGAAAG
>NW_015633069.1:0-652 GCF_001515625.1 Sinocyclocheilus rhinocerous
TTTCCCAGCCTCCACAGCCCTATCAGTATCTTTATCAACACCAAATTACAAATATTCCTTTTTTCATATACTGGATAACATGTATCATGTAAATTATAATGAAAGTCACACAAGTAAATGCACATCACATATTTTCTTATATTATTTTATTTTATTTTAAGTAAAAAAATACACCTGTTTGGGAATCATCAATCTCCAAGTACTAATAGATTATAATATATTAAAGGTATATGTCCACCCAAAAATTAAAACTCTCATCATTTACTCACCTGTTTGAAACCAGTGTGAACATTGACACATTTTTCAAAGTCTTCTACAGAAGAAAGAGTAATGCAACCTTGAAACAACATGAGAGTTCATTTTTATTTTTGAATGAACTGTCCCTTTAAAATGGACCTACAAAAGCATGTCATGTTTTCCTTAATTGTATTTAGTTAACAGTCAAATACAGAGCATTGCTTAACAATTTAGAGAATCTGAGAAAGAACTACTAATAATAAATATTATAATAATTAATATCATATATAATCATACATTGTGTCTGTTTTTTGTCCATATGTTGCACTGAAAAACAACCTCTTTCATGTCATACGTTTAAAAATGGTGTGTGAAAACATCCAAAATATTATGATCCATAGTGTTGTGTTCAGAA
>NW_015633070.1:0-514 GCF_001515625.1 Sinocyclocheilus rhinocerous
TTGACTGTAATTATTTGTGAGGGCCAAATGTTCTCACTCATATGAGATATTATGACAACTAACTAGTGAGGACATAGCACTGGTCCTCACTAGTTAAAAAGACTTGTATATGGGCCAAAACATGTTTTTATTTAAATCCAGTGTTTTGCACATGCTGGGTTTAAGGGATAGAAAATATCATTAGCCTGGTATATAAGTCTGTATAGTCAAAAAAAAAAAGGATTTCTGTGGACATTTTGTATTGGCATCTTGAGTACCAAACAGAGAGAGCATGCAAAAAAAGTAGGAGAATTCATGGTACATAATGTTAATTTGATTAACGCGATCATGCAGTTAACAAGGTTAATTTGTTGTCTTGTTGTTTTTCTGCAGAACATCTGATGCCTATCAATTTTATTCATTATAATGTATTTAGGTAATTTTTAAAAAAATATTTTTTATTTATTATGAAGTATGTATAAATTTTTTAAAAATATTTTTTATTTATTATGAAGTATGTATAAACTTATTTTAA
>NW_015633071.1:0-573 GCF_001515625.1 Sinocyclocheilus rhinocerous
AGACAGCTTTCAAAATGGCCGCCAGACAGTGTGAACACATGGATAGCCATATCTCAGTGTGCAATGGTCTGATTGACTTGAAATTTCAGGAGGTATGTAGTAACAAACACATAAATTGGTTAAGACATCAAGTAGGATAATACATGATTTTTTCTTTTTATAATCTGAGCTCAAAAATGGTAGTGAGCTTAATGGGTATGTGAGCTTAAAGGGTTAGTTCACCCAAAAATGAAAATTAGGCTGTGTTTTACTCACCCCCGAGGCATCCTAGGTGTATATGACTTTCTTCTTTCAGATGAATCCACTCGGAGTTATATTAAAAATTGTCTTTGATCTTTCAAGCTGTTTAATGGCACTCAACGTATGTTGCATGCATCAGTCCAAAAGAAGTTAAATAAAGGTGTTGCAGTGCTTCAGTCCAAAAGAAGTGAAATAAAAAGCGCCCATAAAAAAAAAAAAAGGTGTCTCACACGGCTCCGGGGGTTGAACAAAGAAAGGCCTTCTATAGCGAATTGATGCGTTTTTGTACAAAAAATATCCATATTCAAAACGTAATAATCACTTTAATGTAGC
>NW_015633072.1:0-472 GCF_001515625.1 Sinocyclocheilus rhinocerous
AAATGGATCATAACTGTTCCATAAATAAAAATGAGTACCATAAAACTACAAAATATACCATAAATATACCATAAAAAAATACAAAATATAGTTAAAATAAATTCAATTCTCAGTTTAAGTACACGTGATTCTTCCATAGACTGTATAAAAACATGGACGTAGTGTCCGTGACGTCACCCGTAGGTTTCTGAAGAGCGTTTTTGAAGCTCAAAGTGGGTGGAGCTGACCGTCGCCATCTTGGCAGCGTGTCACTCCCGGATAATCGAAAATGGGCAAAGAGGCGGGAGCTGGTTGCTGAAACCACGCCCACCTAGCTCGACGGCAGTGTCAGCAGCGGCAATCCACCTGTCACTCAAGTGGCCACGCCCTTAATTATGCAGAACTTTAAGGCTTAATATTTAAATGGATGAGTTATATAAAAAAAAATCCCCCTCACAGTTGTCATGAATGGCAAAATTAGCTATATAGACCA
>NW_015633073.1:0-510 GCF_001515625.1 Sinocyclocheilus rhinocerous
ACCAAAATTGCTCGAGCTGCCAGTCTCGAGTATCGCACTTGACCACGCACACCGAGGGTTTGGCACGGCTACAGATGGCCGTCCTCGTCCTGTTATCATCAAGGTTCATCGCTAGACGCAAAGGCCAACTTGAATACGAGGATCAGCTTCTCCGCATCGCTCTTGACATCTCTCCTGCAGTTCGTGCTGCGAGGAGAGCCTTCAACCCGATTTGCGCTGAACTTATTAAGAGAGGCATCCGTTTCCAAATGAACTTCCCTGCCGTGTTGGTCTTCAAGGTGAATGGCATTCAGAAAACTTTCAGAGATCCGAAAGATGCCAAAGAGTATATGGACGGTAGTATGTGAACTATTTTATACTTAATTTTTCATTGAGTGTTTGGTGTCTTTCTAAAAGACATTTTATCTGACGGGTGTTTGGTAAAAGAAATGGAAGAGTGTTCTCATGTTTAAACCTTTGTTTGCTGTGAAGCTTTTGGTTTTTGATTTAAGCTAGGATATTCAGCAGGTG
>NW_015633074.1:0-529 GCF_001515625.1 Sinocyclocheilus rhinocerous
GGGATGTATACATGTACATGACATACAGTATATGTCCAAAAAATTAAATGTACATAAACATATATATTTATATGTTTATAAAACCCATTTTCAAATGAGTTTCATGTGAATGAATGAATGAATGAATGAATGAATGGCAGCCACAGTACAACGGGGCCAGTGCGCTCACCACACACCAGCTACAGGTGGAGAGGAGAGAGAGATAAGAGCCAATTCAGTGGATGGGGATTATTAGTAGGCCATGATTGACAAGGGTCAGTCAAGGGAATTTGGCCAGGACACTGGGGATACACCCCTACTCTTTATGAGAATTGCCATGGGATTTGTAATGACCACAGAGAGTCAGGACCTCGGTTTAACATCTCATCCGAAGGATGTGCAATTTGCCTTCATGACAATATACTGAAAATACATTTCATATGTGGAAATTTAATCTACTGTGTGCTTTTTGCACATGGGAAACTAAGGAAATCATTTGGAGTTTGAGAGGGTGATTGGAATCTGGATTTTTGCTACCATAATTATGTAT
>NW_015633075.1:0-230 GCF_001515625.1 Sinocyclocheilus rhinocerous
TATGTATGCAGAGTTTAATACAAAGGGCTGAAAGCCAATCACACATAGTACATTGTTCATTTAAAAACACGAGTTGCAGTGGGGTGGAAAAAAACCCGCCATAAAGTCTCGAGACATGTTTTTTCAAAGTTGAACTTGCATTAATTTTACATGGCTTTCTAAACATGCGGTTCCTTTGTGCGAGACGCGAGTGCAACGGTGATAGATGTCCCTCTAGAAAATGTGCGAAA
>NW_015633075.1:473-741 GCF_001515625.1 Sinocyclocheilus rhinocerous
ACGTTTTTGCATTCGAATGTGGATTTTTATTTTAAATTCGATGAATATTCGAAATTCGATTTTTTTTTTTGACAGCCCTAATTAATATCATCTCAAATGTTGTTAGTTGAAATAAAATAAAAGTTAACTGAAATACAAAAACTTAAACGCGTTTTATTTCACTTCAACTAGAGCTAAAACTGAAAGAAAAAAAAAACTATAGACATACTTAAAAAAAAAAAAAAAAAAAAAAAAAAAAAAAAAAAAAAAAAAAAAAAAAAAAAAAAAA
>NW_015633075.1:751-977 GCF_001515625.1 Sinocyclocheilus rhinocerous
ACAAACACGCAACAAAATGAATAAAACTAACTAAAGAAAAAATGAAAACAGAAAATATAAAAATAAAAGCTATGAAAATAAGAAAATTCAAATATTAATAAAAACTATAATAATATCCCAATGATACTAGAATAACAGGAACTAATGGCTTAGTTATTTTTTATAATAATTATTATAAAATGTTATATTATTAATTTTTTAATTATAAATTTTTTAATTAAAAATA
>NW_015633076.1:0-180 GCF_001515625.1 Sinocyclocheilus rhinocerous
AACTAGTTAAAGGTTGTTGTTTTTTTAATCGTTATCCATTCCCTGAGAATCAACTCCATTATTTCAGCAATATAACACTTATCTCTCAATGGCAAATGCAGAAACGTTAATTAAGGTTAGATTATTGTAATGCTTTATTGGGTGGTTGTTCTGCACGCTTAATAAACAAACTCCAGCTGG
>NW_015633076.1:414-576 GCF_001515625.1 Sinocyclocheilus rhinocerous
CGATCTCAAAACTCTGGCCATTTGATAATACCTAGAATATCAAAATCAATTGCGGGCGGCAGATCCTTATCCTATTTAGCTCCCAAACTCTGGAATAATCTACCTGACATTGTTCGTGAGGCAGACACACTGTCAGTTTAAATCTAGATTAAAAACCCATCT
>NW_015633077.1:0-494 GCF_001515625.1 Sinocyclocheilus rhinocerous
AAATCGTTTAATGCACAGCTAGCCGTTGATTATCCCTTACTTAACTGACAAAAAAAACTTTCACTATGACTGAATACAGACCAGAAAGTTTTTGCGCTCTCAGATTTCACTGCAAATACATAGACTGTGTGCCATGTGTTTCCAATTATTCCAACCAGCCGCAAATCTCCACCATCCAGTCCAGTGGATGGCAGGACATGCCCCTTAAATGCTCAGTGTGTCCCACCCAGTTGGCTGGTTTTGAATTTGATTGTGCGAGTAGACAACATTTGGGTTTGGTTATCGGATTATCGTACAATATCAATGACATTTAGCATTGAATAGAAATTATTAACTGTTTTTTCATTGATAATAGTAATTATCATATTGTCAATAATCACAAAGAACAAATAAGATTGTTCACTCCACTGTTGGTGCTGTTATGTCCTGAGGATGTATTTGTATAAACGTGTTTGGGTATGTACACTGAACAAAATTATAAACGCAACACTTTT
>NW_015633078.1:0-626 GCF_001515625.1 Sinocyclocheilus rhinocerous
TGTGCAAGTACCTTCCTCTCCTGCCTAATGATCCCTTTGCAGGAGTGTTTTTCTCTGACACCTCTATAGCTGTCAGGGATTCGGGGAAAGCACTCCTCCCGGTCCAATGTTCTGAGAGTGTACTCAGAGTAACCAAAAGCACCAGCCGATACATTTTTCGACAGCACAATTGTGAGTGGCGGGGGGGGGGCAGGAAGTTCGTTGTGATGGATTGTGGGTGGTGTCAGGAAGTTCGTTGTGATGCATTGTGAATGTGAGCCAAGAATGTGTGCTCGTTTGTCGGTGTTGAGAGATTGCCGCATGTCTTGTCCTCTCAGCATTCTGCTGATCATTGTAGTGACGCTGCTTTTTTTCATCCAGGCTCATCAGACACTGTGGTCTGCATTCAGGTTTCTCTGTGGAGAATACAGCAAACCAACACTTCACAATGCCCTCAGTCCTATAGTGCAGTGATACTAGGATGGGAATATGCATGCACAAATAATATCAATTCAAAATGCTAACATTTACAATGTACTTCACTTTCCTGAGCCACACAATCTGTAAGATCCTCGGTTGGTTTACATAATCTTTTACTACAAAAATTTGCAGGTTAGAGTTCAACACAAATTTTTGTTATGCTTCGA
>NW_015633079.1:0-836 GCF_001515625.1 Sinocyclocheilus rhinocerous
ATACTATATGATAAAATATGAAATATAATACTCAACAAAATACTCGCATGCAAACTATATATATTTTATCTAAAGGTTCAATATACCGTTCCATTTAAAAACAAAAAAAATTATATTATTTCATATGTCAGGCTTTGCAGGGTTAAAATTACACAACTAGAAAATGAAACTTAAAGTACTATTTTATAAGTTTCTTCTGATTGCTTCTCTTTCATAGATGATCACACATACGGAGTACCAACTGTACGGGCCGATCTACCTGCTCCTCGTATCAAACGTGTCAGCGACAGGACAAACTACGGAGACGAAGCAACAGCACATAATCTGCTGCACCCCCCTCTGCATTCCCTCTACGGAGTCCATGAAAAAGAGTTTTTTAGTCCTCGCACTAAAGATGAGGTGAGTTTCGGATGACGGTCATGTTGCATTATGATTTAAAGTGATTTTAGGCTGTCCAAACAATTATTACAAATAGTCTAAAGATGTATTGCCTTTCACTCATAGATTGCACAGATATTCCAAAAAGTGGGTCTCAACGTTGCTGAGAAGACGTTTGAAGAGGCCTGGAAGTTGGCGTCCATGAGACATCCTGCTGGTGATGTATGTGTGGAAAGCTTTCGAAATGTGCTTGGTGAACTACGGGCAAATTAAACACAACATTTGAGTATTTTAATTTAATTTTATTTATAATCCACCGTTAAATAAAGACTTGCATTAAAAAGTGTGTTCCTTAAGGAATTAGTTTCAACTTGCAAGCAATGCTTGGTGACACCCAGTGTTATTTTAGTATCATTTCCATTATAGTTTTTATTTATCTTTGGAATTACTTTTTATTT
>NW_015633080.1:0-260 GCF_001515625.1 Sinocyclocheilus rhinocerous
TAACCATGCCTGGAGAAAATTCCAGGCACGAAACAGAAAGTGCCTTAAGTTCCCCGATCATTTTAAGTGAGGAAATAGGGAGGAGAAAGATAGTCTTGAGCGTGAGAAACAGGAGAAAGATAGTCTTGAGCGTGAGAAACTTGACTGAAACTTCTCCTATGGGTTCAAAGGGGGCATTGCATAAGCTCTCCAGAACCACAGCCAGGTCCCATGAGGGCACCTTAGTGCGCTGTACCGGCCTCAGCCTCAGGGTGCCACGG
>NW_015633080.1:290-473 GCF_001515625.1 Sinocyclocheilus rhinocerous
CAGTTGACTGGGTCTTGCAGTCGCTGTCCGCACCATGAAGTGAAAGAAGTGAAAATCAAGGCATACTGTTTCCTCGTGGCAGGAGCTCTGGACTGGAGTATAGTCTCAACAACCTCAACAACCTCAGGCCACGTCCACAACTTCCATAACTCCGGGCGGGGGTGAAGAAAGGTGCCCCCCGCC
>NW_015633080.1:1289-2431 GCF_001515625.1 Sinocyclocheilus rhinocerous
AAAGCAAACCTTAGGAACTTCCAGTGTTGAGGGAGGATGGAAACATGGAAATAAGCGTCTTTGAGATCTATCGTAACAAACCAGTCCTCGGACTGGATTTGAGATACTATCTGCTTGATAGTGAGCATCTTGAACCGAAGCCGTTTGATAGCGCGGTTCAGAAGACTGAGATCTAAGATCGGACGCAACCCCCCCCATCCTTCTTCGGAACGATGAAGTAACGGCTGTAGAACCCGGACGCTCTCTCGAGAGGCGGAACACGTTCTATGGCCCCCTTCCTCAAGAGAGTATCTACTTCTTGTTCCATTACCAGAGCCTGCTCGGGGCCCACTAGTGTGGGGATGACCCCGTTGAAATGAGGCGGACGAGAACCGAACTGGATTCTGTAACCTTACTCTACAATCTGTAGGACCCATTTTGAGATATTTGGTAGAAGTTTCCACGCTACCAGAAAATCTACTAAGGGAACCAACCTCTCGAGGCTGGCCTCTGGTGTTATTAGAGGAGCCAGTTCGGTGCCCTGAAGCGGATGACCGGCAGGGAACGACCGACCTGACTGCTGTAGCACCCTCACTTGAGGGGACGAGTTCTCCCGTGCCGTACCGTCGCCGGGCGTCAGCTGAGAATTTTGCTCGTCGGAACTCACTTAGCCCTGACGCACCGAGGGTGGCAGGAGTATCAGTGAATCTCTGTGAGGGCACGGAGGAGGATCGGGCACCGTATACTGAGGTGTTATCCTTTCCTCCCCAGGTGGGGCTGCCCTCAGGGGCCTGATGATGGTGGCATCAGGACCGCTTAGTCGAGGGCCTCTTTGACAAAATAACGGTCCACAGATCCATCTTCGGTCTAGAAGACCCGACTGAGAGTGTTGCCCCGACCCCTGTTCTTTCTGCGGAGGGGTGCGGGTTGCAACGCTCTGTTTTTGTGACTGGCGATATGAGGAGCCTGACGGCTGGGGCTGCTCCCGCTCAGCAGCCCCACCCCTGAGCAGGTCAGCCTGGTATGCTTGTAACACCGCCATGGGGAGCGACGAGGGAGGAAACGTTGAAACGCCGCCGCTTGCTTCCTCGCCTCCTGAAACCTCTCGACGACAATGCTGACTGCGTCGCCGAAAAGGCCAGAGGGCGAGAGCGGGGCGTCTA
>NW_015633081.1:0-652 GCF_001515625.1 Sinocyclocheilus rhinocerous
AACGCTCACAATGCACGCAAATTGCCCCCTCAAGGACATCGCGTGTGTGCTCCTCGCCCAAACAAAGAACGCAGAGATCGTATGTGTCATCAGGTGTCAAATAGCGACGAAACGGATGCACACATCCTCTAAACGTTCTGCTAGTGCTCGCCATAATAATAGGATAGAGATCGCTCTTACCAAGTTCAAATGCACGCTTCAAACAAAACAGTCATTGAAGACGAAGAAGAGAATGACATGTTCTCCCGCCGCCTATTTATACTAATAGTCGCACCGGTAGTGACGTCATGGGCTGTCGCCGGCCAACGTGTTGTTGGTGTTTTTTCAATGTATGCTTCAGACACGGGTCACGACGAGGCGTTCCCCATAGCGCCCCCTAGAGGACGCAGTTCGAAGTTCCCTTAAAAGGGAATCAGGGTCACTCTGAATACATATCTATTGAAAGAATGAGCTAACCTACAAACAAAGGGACTTTATGAGTGTTTGAATGTATGGAAATAATCCAAGTGCTAGGACGCAATTTTGTTGTATGAGGTGATTTTGCTTTTAGTTTTCTCCAAAGCTACACAGTAAAATGCCTTGAAAATGAATACAGTGATAGTCAGGCTAACTCTGAATACATATCTATTGAAAGAATGAGCTAACCTACAAA
>NW_015633082.1:0-1502 GCF_001515625.1 Sinocyclocheilus rhinocerous
TTTTGTTGTTGTTGCTTAAATTTGCTGTGTTTATTTAACACAGTTTTTATAGCAAGAAAAGCCAAAAGAATCTATGATCAGATCAAACTGGTGTTTGTCATGTCAAGTTCATCATGAACTAGTCTGATTCACTGATCTCACCTAATGTTTAATCTTTTATTAAGTGTGTAACATAAAACTAATACTCTTGAGTTGCACCACTGAGACTACCGCAATTGTGAAACGTTCCTAAGCACAATATGCACAAACAAAAGCTTTGTGCTATGGCAGAACTTAAACACACACAGACATCAACAGTCAGCCTATGAATCTCAAGATTGGTGACAATCAAAAAAAAAATTTCTTGCACCCAGCATGCATTGCGGCATGATTTTAAAAAAAATTAATAATAGTCTTGAGTGATATTAGTACCATAAACAACAAAAAAATTAATCAACCCATTTAGTTAGACACTAATTGAGGTGATGACTTCATAATCATTAATAGTTATCAGAACCACTTCATTACAATTTCTCTCAGTTCTTCTCGTCATAACAAACGTGCTTTACGTACACAGAAACAACAGCAGACAAAAACTAGCATTTAAAGAGTCAAGGGTCAAGAGCCCAACTAAAGCAACCACTGATCGCCAAAATGGTGAGGCCAAGCAAAACATTTTCAATACAATGTAAACCTCGGTTAATTCTCAAAGAATTTAAGATGTATCACAGAAATAAAGTGAGTCTGGTTAGAAATGAGTGAAGCTGGTAATGCTGTTTGTGGAGTTGTGTAATCCTCCTCTGCTGTTTTATTTCAGTTGATTTCATTTAAGGCTGTGGCTGAAGTCAGGTGTAGTTTCATTTCTTGCTCTTTTCTTCAGTGATTCTGCTCGTTAACAGCAGCTGTTCATCATTGGCTGAATTCACGCACTAGTTTTCATTCTCTCTGTCAGGTGGACTATATTAGTAAACTCATGGAGGGAATAATGAATGAGGGTGTAGGGTGTGATTTGAAACACAGCCTCTGAGTGTCGACTTTGAACGCTCTTAATTCACGATATATATAGCAGCAGGCTACTCGAAAACAAAGGTTAGATCTATTACAGTTATTCACCGTATATTGTAAGGAAACTTACTGTAAATCATTTAACAGGTTTTTACTGTGGCATTTCTACAGTCTTTTACCGTTAAAATCACGATAATTTGTTACAGTGTACCTAATCACACATTTTAACTTTGTATTTAAAGCAGCGCATCAGTTACTTTAAGCTACTTTAGGCTTCAGTGGAGAATAGTGCATGGCATGAAATCTAGAGGGGATCGCACTTTTGCGGGTTACATCACATGTCTACGTCACTGTGACGAGTGGGGGCGGGGCCGAGAGCCGTGGGAACGGAGCGAGGCCGGTGGAGTAATGAGCGACACCTGCAACACTCACCGGTCTCGAGGCCCACGGAGGAGCTCCGGACGGATAAAAGGGAGGAGTGACGAGAGAGGACCAGGCCTGGAGTTTATTTTGTGTTT
>NW_015633082.1:1868-1978 GCF_001515625.1 Sinocyclocheilus rhinocerous
GACGATATCCGCTTCGTTATGCCTAGAGCTGATCTGTGCTGGTCGCTGAGGAAATAGTACATCAACGCGCTGTGGATCGCCGGTTCGGCTTTCACCGTGGACGAAGCGGA
>NW_015633083.1:0-550 GCF_001515625.1 Sinocyclocheilus rhinocerous
TCAGTGGGAAATGCTGTCTCCTGACAGCAAGAAGATCTCTGGTTCAAGTCCCAGCTGAGTCAGAAAGTCTTTTCCTCACAATCTAAAGAAGTGTGAATCACAAATGCTTAGTTGTCTAAAGGTGTAGCTGTGTGTTTTACTGCCTATCGATGGAGCCGTGGCTGAGTTGTTGTTGTTTTTTTGGCTTTTTTATGGCTCAGTTTTGGGGTTTCTGGTTAAAGGCTGGTCTCTATGTGGTTTACTGAAGGCTGAGATTGGGTAGCACTATTAAAACTTGTTCTGGCCCAGTTCAGGGCTGGTTATAAGTTACTATTTGGCTGAGATTTGGGCCAGTTATGGCTCATGTATGTAGTCCAGATCTGGCGAGTGTAGGGGAAGCAATGAAAATAGTACAAAACTTTTGCAGGGGATCAGGGGCTAAAGTGAATGAGGATAAAACGGTATACATGAGATTTGGGGGAACTGAGAGCTGGGCCAGAAGACAATTGCTATGTGGGTCAATACACTGATGATACTACGCTAATGCTACAAGATCTGGCGAGTGTAGGGG
>NW_015633084.1:0-448 GCF_001515625.1 Sinocyclocheilus rhinocerous
ATTGACGGAAGGGCACCACCAGGAATGGAGCCTGCGGCTTAATTTCACTCAACACGGGAAACCTCACCCGGCCCGGACACGGAAAGATTGACGGATTGATAGCTCTTTCTCAATTCTGTGGGTGGTGGTGCATGGCCGTTCTTAGTTGGTGGAGAGATTTGTCTGGATCATTCCGATAACGAACGAGACTCCAGCTTGCTAAATAGTTACGCGGCCCCGTGCGGTCGGCATTCAACTTCTTAGAGGGACAAGTGGCGTTCAGCCACGCGAGATGGAGCAATAACAGGTCTGTGATGCCCTTAGATGTCCGGGGCTGCACGCGCATGGGCGGATCAGCGTGTCTACCCTGCGCTGAGAGGCGCGGGTAACCCACTGAACCCCGCTCGTGATCGTGACTGGGGATTGAGCTTGTGCGAGGCCTTCAAAACAATGAAAATCTGACAGTAGT
>NW_015633085.1:0-559 GCF_001515625.1 Sinocyclocheilus rhinocerous
TCTAGAATGCAGTCCATCATTCGCAGTGTTGCCTGATCGTGCAATATCAGAGACTGAAGAGGAGTGCCAGTGTTTTTAGAGCATGTGTACACAATGGTTTGGAGGATCTTCTTGTTTTAAATTGAGAGGGAGTGAAACCAGCATATGAATGAAAAGGTCGGTATTGTTTTAATAATGATGATGATGATGATGCACTAATAATAAACATTTGTATTAATCACATAATATAAACAAATATGTATCACATTTTCTTACCTGTACCTCATCCGAAGACAACCACAACACATAAAGAGTGGAAGGTCCAGCTATGCCATGATCTTCTAAGGTGCCTGTTAGATTGCTATATAACGGAGTTGGTGAGAGTGGCAACTGAACCGAGAAAACCACACTTGCTATGTCATCAACACAGGCAAACGCAACTAGGTCCTGTGTCAGAAGCAGAATAAATTATCTATAATTGAAACAAAATGATAATCTTTCTTCAATGAATAAGTAGATAAGTGAAATTAACCTAAAATGGCTGTGAGACATTGAATCTCCTCTTCAGAAGTCTCCCATC
>NW_015633086.1:0-544 GCF_001515625.1 Sinocyclocheilus rhinocerous
AAGAAGTTAATATTAAGTGACTTACGTTGTCTGACTATAACACTAATGCCTGATTTTGCTCTATTATGTCAACAAAATTAGTTCGAAATAAAGTAACAACTCAGCCGCTGCACATCTCTAAAGGCAAACACAGCGGTGTTTCATTCAAAGTGCGTGTTTAAACGAAGTGAGTCAGTGATTCATGATTACCCATTCATAAAGACAGTCACTTGCGTCATTCCTGAATGAATCAGCCGTTCGCACTAATCAATTGAATGAATGATTCAGTGATAATGAATCAGCCGTTCGAACTAATCAATTGAATTAATGATTCAGTGATAAAATCAGTGACTTTCAGTTTAATTTTTAATGTAGGGCCTATAATTTCAGTTATTTCAATAATTTAATATTTCTATATTCAACATTTTATATTTAAAACATTAATCGCAACATGAATTTAATTGCACTCATGGCACCTCTGAGCCTCATTAAATGTCTGAAAATGATAGATGATGACATGCTTTTAATAACATTTGAAAAATGTCATTACAAAGGTAAAAAGAAA
>NW_015633087.1:0-968 GCF_001515625.1 Sinocyclocheilus rhinocerous
ACAAATATTGTTTGCACATAGGAATTACTTTATTTGTTTACACCCCTGTTTCACCCATATTTCATGTAAACCATAAATGGACGTAAAGGAACGGTTTTCTCACCGTGAGTTTCTTCTTGCCTGGAAGAAGGATGGTGGACTTCCAGTCTGACATTGATTACTGATCAGATAAGCCAAGGACCATTATCTTGTTATACTGATGCAGTTTATAAGTTGGTCCAAGTGGCCACAGTTTTTGAAGATTCATATTCATGTAAGAGTAGACTATCAGTCACACAGTGCGTTTAGTCCAAACCAAAAAATAATGATGGCTTACAGAAAAAAATAAATAAACGGAGGTAAAACTATCAGTCACACAGTGTGTTTAGTCCAAACCAAAAAATAATGATGGCTTACAGAAAAAAATAAATAAACGGAGGTAAAATAAATAATGACTCAATTATGAGAAATTACATGAGTTAAACTGATAATAAAAACTCAAAGAGTCTTTACCAAAAGTGTCATAAAACCATTCTGGTTTTCTGTTGTTTCAAACCGTTTAACTGTTTAACTCTTGCTCAGCTAAAAGAACCTTTTATGGCAAAAAAAAAAAAGAGAACCCTTTCGTGTGCAAAGGGTTTTCACCCCCATAGAAAACCGTTATATAGAAAATGATAAAAAGTTAGACAGCTGTCCATAAAGCCACTTTAAGCATTTTTTTTAATATATCAGGTTTCTACAGGGGAGAAAAGGCTTAAGGTGCAATTTAGTGTGTTGTGTTTGCTTGTCTGTAAATAATATATGCTTCATTAATAAGGTGTACTGAATTTGGTCCCCCCTATTTTAATACACCTCACATTATCTGTGGTACCAGTAAAATGTTGGACGCACCGAATTTATCCTTCCATTGTTTGATGACTTTACTGTTGTTCTAGAATGTGGATTATAGAAGGAACTTAGCATTTATATAGTGCTTTTTATGTACTTCT
>NW_015633088.1:0-1238 GCF_001515625.1 Sinocyclocheilus rhinocerous
GATCTATATGAGGAGAAGAGGAAAGACATCACTGATGCCACTGAATACAACAGAGTCAACATTCTGGTGCCTTTTGACGCCAACAGCACCCTGATAACATGTGGGGCTTTTAAAGATGGATATTGTGAAGTTCTTGATATAAATGACATTACAAACAGTATTTACTATGAAAGTAATATATTGATAGGACCGCGACAGGGTGAGAAATCTGTTGCCTTCATAGCCGGTACAAGCAGCAGTACGTACCTTTTGGTTGGGAAAAAAGACGACGATGCAAAAGCTCAAGATACCAGGTATTCTGTTGTTAGCTTGTGGAACACTTTACAGTCTCAAGCAGGTGGGATTTTCTCTATATTTGCGGAAGGATCAGATACCATCATTCAGAGCACTGTGAGAGATGTGGAGTTTGTTGGCGGATTCCAGAGAGTTTCACCCTCAGAATCCTACTTATTTCTCAACGTAAAGACTGGCTCAGAGAGGAAAGTGCTCGTCCTGTGGATGAACAGCTCTAAAGGAAAAAAGAGAGAAATCATCAAATCCCTACAGGCTGCAACGATACGATGCTGCAGTGATAAAGCTCGTCCAGTGCTCGTCGCCTGCACTGTTATTCCCTCAGTGAACAGCGTTATTTGGGCAGGTGTGTTCAGTGCGCAGAATCAGCAGGATCCGGAGAACAGCGCGCTGGCTCTGTACGACATCAGGAGCATTAAAGGCCGAGTGAAGGGCTTCTGCGCTTATGGTGAAAACCCATGTGGTTCAGAGGTTGGAAATTGCATTCATGTGTTTAATATACACGCTTTTTAAAAATAAGAACAACATTTTACTATATAGGCCTAAAGATAAAATAACCTGAATCTGTTGCATGATTAAACGTAATTTAACTAAAGTCATATAAAGTTTCAGTTTGTTGTTTGCAGGGTGTCCGCGGGTCCTTAAAAAGTCTTAAAATGTCTTAAATAACGTTTTCCTAATATAAGGCCTTAAAAAGTCTTAAAATGTCTTAAATTCGGATTCGATGGGTCTTAAATATTTTTGGTCTCATTACAGCTAAAATATCTTCAGTCTGACGGACCTAATGACTTTACAATCATTGGACAGACCGAAGATTTCTTCTTCCCGCGGTAAGTTACTGCGTCATCACAGAGAATTGCAGTAAGTTAGCAGAATACAGAATACAAGCTCGCGCTGAGGCTCACTCTGTTTGTCTCGAGACTTCAGAACAAATGAGCGTGACAGCA
>NW_015633089.1:0-506 GCF_001515625.1 Sinocyclocheilus rhinocerous
ACACTCTCTGTTTGAGCAACAGATGTAAATTTACACAGGAGTGACGATCAGTGTGTTAAACAGTGAAGTGTGCAAGAAGAGGGATAACAAAACATATAAATGTTTGTTTCATATATGTATATGTTTTAGGGCTCAGTGGAGTCTGTTAAACTGGCTCTCGGAGGCTCTTTAGCAACAGCTGGTCTCCTCATTGACTGTCCATTCAAAGGAGATTCAACTATCAACAATGCAGGTAAGCACTATTCTTACAGCATAAGAGGAACTTGTAATGTTTTTCACATACTGTATTTAAAAAAATACATTCTGCACAATATAGTATTCCTTTCTAAGCATTGCCATGTCATCATACTGCCCTCTTGTGACAATGAATAAATACCACAGATATTAGTCCTTCAATCAATTCATGAATTTTGAATGAATGAATGATGCATATCTTGAAATGTAGAGAATGTGATACACACTACCATTCAAAAGTTTGGGGTCAGTAAGATTTTGTAATACTTTTA
>NW_015633090.1:0-667 GCF_001515625.1 Sinocyclocheilus rhinocerous
CCTCTTGTGCCTGCTCTCTACCATCAGGGTTCACACATGGGAGAATCAGTATCCTGCTCCTGTCAATCAGCTGAGGATGAAGAAACAAAAACTAATGACAGATACAGCTGTCTAAATGATAAACGCACTCCAGACCCACTAGATGTTCCAAAAGGTAGAAAGAATAATTATGCTGGGTTCCTTTGGCCTACGGTAATTATAAGGCAGCACAGCATGTATCCTTCAGTGAAAGTAATATCAGAATGCATTTCATGTAAAATACAACCCAGTTAAAAAAATAAATATAACTGACAAATATTGATTGTTTATATACTAATTTAATTAAACCCTGTAAGGTTTCTAATTAAAAAAAGAAAAATTGTATTTTAATGCAATATGTTGGATGTCCTTTGTGTTTTCTATTAGCTTAGCAACATGCTAACATGCCCTGTATTTGACTGCAAAACTTTTGCATTCTAAGAAGTTTTACATTCTCTCTCAAATGTTTTGGGTTCCCCAGAAAACCTTTCCATTCTCTTGCAAACAAAGGTAAAGAGTAAATAACTGAAGGATTATGGGTTTATTGAGAGGTTTTGTGAAGCTTGCCTTAGTGATGGTGGGATTCCTGCCATAGTTTAGGCATAGAACAGAAGCAAATTCAAGCAGCAACTCTGGACCTACTGCTGCA
>NW_015633091.1:0-449 GCF_001515625.1 Sinocyclocheilus rhinocerous
TCCAAAGCCACTCATATAATGCAGAAACACTCATGAAGCAAGCAACACACGAGCAATGCGTGCACATATTTGTACTGGTGCAGAATGAGGGGGACAAGTACAGCCTAGCACGTTTCACACAGGCTAGATTCACTTTCGCCTGGAAGTCGTGTATTCCTAAGATTGAAAATAAATTATGTTTATAGTGAATGCCCCTATAAATGGTCTTATTTTTACGATTTAGTTTTAATCCAAATGATGCGTGTGCTAAGTGAGTGAACATCAAAGATCACACAACAGAATTGCGTGCGCGCTATCTCTCTCTCTCTCTCTCTCTCTCTACCATTAAGTAACTTGTGGATTGTTTTACTTACTTGTTTATGACATATCCGACCGAACTACAAGCTTTCCAGTGATGTCTGTGAGAAAGATATATTCACTCGACAAGCTCGCGCATCTGCGCCGCCGCG
>NW_015633091.1:623-903 GCF_001515625.1 Sinocyclocheilus rhinocerous
CTGCTGTCTGTTGTTCTGTTGTCAGTGTTTCTTTCTTTGTCTATGGCACTTATCACATGTTGTATGGTATCGACGTTTGGTATCGGGGCATTTTAACGGGTACGAGTACATAAGCTCAGTATCGGGCTGATACCAATACATCCCTATATTTTATATTATAAAATATAAATATTTATAGATTATATAAATGAATAAATACTGTAAATTATTTGAAACATTGTAAAATATTAAAATTATAACATTATAAAATTATACAAATATTAAAAAAATATTACATTGT
>NW_015633092.1:0-1263 GCF_001515625.1 Sinocyclocheilus rhinocerous
AATGCTAACTACAGCATGCCATGGTGTTGTGGCAGAAATAGTCAAATTTTATTACAGGGTTTGTACAACCTTTTGAGAGAGAAATTCAAGCACTTTTCAATGACAAAAAGTCTTAAATTTAACTTGTTCATGTCTGCAGAAACCCTGTTACTGCTGTGAGATCCAGCGAGAAGCGCTTGAATCCTGCACAGAATTATCTGTTATAAACAGAACAAACCGCGCTGATGTAGAAAACCAGAAGTAATGCTAACTACAGCATGCCATGGTGTTGTGGCAGAAATAGTCAAATTTTATTACAGGGTTTGTACAACCTTTTGAGAGAGAAATTCAAGCACTTTTCAATGACAACACAACTATTTACAGCACTTTAAAGCTCTAAAAATGATCCAAGACTGAGTTTATTAAAGAGGACAGAGAGAACACAGTGAAGATACTGAAGAACAAACAGGTTGGTGTTTATTTTGTTTTCTTTATTAATAGTGCTGATAGCTATAAAGCTTCTAAAATAAAAAAATACATCAAATTACCACTATATCCAGTAGATGGCAGCAGAGGAGCACTTATTAGTCATTCACTTTTACTTTTTGCTTCATATTTTTAAATTATAAACACACTATTATAAAATATCAAATTATCAAGAAATCAAATTTGGTCAATGTTTTGCACTTTGTTCATGATGTAAAAAAAAAGTCACAAAATGCAATGAAACACACAAACTTTTCTTTTATTTGCAACTGAATCACACTTCAGGAGCATTTCTTAATTACTAAAGTTGCTGGTCAGTTCAGTATAGGCATGGGACGATAACCGGTTTCAAGGTATAGCGTGGTTTGGAAAAGTCACGGTTTCAAAACCACTAAATTTGTTTTTTACGCTAAATAAATACTTCGAGGTCGTACATAAACTATAGAGAATGGTAATCTACGTCACGCCGTGCTGGATTCCTCCATGTTTTAGGACACGTTCAGGAGCACACAGTGTAAACACACACAAATCACCACAGAAAAAGCCACCGTTTACTATTAATATTTTTTTGAAAACCATCTTACATACTCTTAGAATAAACCGGACTAATATGTAAATCTCTTTAAATAAATAAAATTGCTCTGTGGTTTTTCTGAGAGGCTGTAAATATTCATTATTCAGTCTCCTTCACTACAGTAGTACTGATATAGGCTAACTGCTAAAACACTTTGGTTAGAGTTGCAAAACCATGGCTATTTATTAAAGGGGTCATATGATGCGATTTCAAGTTTTGCTTTC
>NW_015633093.1:0-171 GCF_001515625.1 Sinocyclocheilus rhinocerous
TAGAACAAAACAGTCAATTGTGTCTAAAATGTAAGTAACTTCATAAACTTTAGTACTTGCTTGTTGAACTAAAATCAGTGTAACATTTGCAATCGTGAAATTAATTGATAATAAGTAATTGATAATGAGCGACACCTGCACCACTCACCGGTCTCAAGTCCCACGGAGGAG
>NW_015633093.1:772-1049 GCF_001515625.1 Sinocyclocheilus rhinocerous
GGTCCGTCAGACTGGAGAAATGTTTGTGGTAATGTGACCAAAAATATGTTTTGCAAAACAAAACATAAGTTGCATCGGTGTGTAAGTCGCATTTTACTATTACTTTCAGAAATAATTTAAATACTGAATAGGTCTAAATAAAACGAATTTTAGGGAAAAAAACATTATAAACACTAACATGAAATTTACTATTACTAAGTTACTATATCTCTGCTATTTTCAATATACATGTTGGCCCCTTGGTAATATTATTAGAAAATACGGGATTAGTTTCCAC
>NW_015633094.1:0-532 GCF_001515625.1 Sinocyclocheilus rhinocerous
CGGTGACATTGTTCTGCAGACTTTTCCCCACACATTTTATTGGAAAATCAGCAAAATGCTGTGCACTGAAATGATTCACTCAACATAATTGAACACTATCAAGTCTCGCCCTTTTCTCATTATGCTCAAAAGCATAAAAATAATACTTTATTTCAATATTTTTACTCTCCCCATGCAAAGCATGCTGGGAATTGCAATTTCAATTGTCAACGTCATAAATAATTTTCAAGTACTTGACTGGTTCACATTCACCCAACACATTTTAGAGAATCACATTAATTGAAAGCCAAGAAATCAAGTTTAAAAGAGAAACATAATTGTGTTGTGTAGATCACAAAGAGTGTTGGGGAGTAACTAGTTACATTACGGAATTACAACGGAATTACATTACATTACGGAATTGCAATTTAATTACAAAATAAATGTAACTGTAACCTGTTACTGAGAAAAAATGTGGAATTAAATTAGTAAAATGATTACAAAGGGGGTTACATCTGAATATTTTCACACAGATATGACTGATTTCTATCCC
>NW_015633095.1:0-931 GCF_001515625.1 Sinocyclocheilus rhinocerous
GTTGGTAGATGCACGGGGGACCTGATTATAGCACTTAAAACCTGGTCAGATTTTCATGATATGTCACCTTTAAAGAACTGGCTTTGAGACAGGACATGGTCCTTTTCAAACGTGTGACTGGTTGGGCAGTATCAAAGGATTCATCAGGTGGCAAGACAAAATATTCTCTTGGAAAAACGAGAAATATCAGTAGGATGGTCTGAGGTGAAATGGTAAGATGGGTAGAAGAGTAAATGAAAATGACATTTACTCACCTTCATGTTATTTCATGTATCTTCACTTGGTTCTTTTCAATACAATGACAAAAACCAACAATGAAAAAAGGGCCATGAAAGTAAGTCAGTGAGAACTGAATCATTGAATGAATCACTCTTTTCAATGATTTGCTCTCAAATCAAAGTTCAACTCAATGACTTGATCAAATCTCAGCATTTATTAAATTTAAAGCTTATAAGAAGGGAAGATTATCAGTAAATAATCTTACATTTCTGTCTGTCATGCATTGTCAGATCATATGGCTTCAGACGTTTTGGAGTATGGCATACAAATAGTTGGACTACTTTTATGGTGTTTTTTGTTTTGTTTGATCATTTTCGTATTTTTAGACATGGTGAACTTTGCACTGCCATTATATGAAAAAAGATCTGTGTGAATTGATGTTTTTTCTATAGACATTGTTATTCTCATTTTAAATGTCATGAGGGTGAATAAATGGTGACAAAATGTTCATTTTGGTAGTAACTGTTGCGGTTAAAGAAATTTACATTCATATTTACTGCATATTTGTCCAGTATAAAACATTCTCTAGCATCACTGGGATTGAATAGTTGTTTATGAGCTTTGTTGTTTACAAAGTAGTTATAAATCTCAAAGATGGTGGATAAGATGGATATAGAGCTCTGTATTTGAACTCCTGTAAGATTTTTTTTTT
>NW_015633096.1:0-259 GCF_001515625.1 Sinocyclocheilus rhinocerous
TGCTATCCAATAACTGCACTCAGACCCATGACTCCTTTAGGCTATTATAGTTAAGTGTACCTTAAGTCATTCGTTCGTTTTCATACAGTGGTATTGTTTATGGAGTTAATAATATATTAAAACTAAGGTGTAAAGTAAGCAATATATAAGCAAAAGGTGTAAAGACGCTATCCCCCAGTTTCACAGACAAGGCTGGTCAAGACTAGTCCCAGACTAAAATGCATGTCTGGGCTGTTTTAACTGAAAGCAACTTGAACTG
>NW_015633096.1:375-552 GCF_001515625.1 Sinocyclocheilus rhinocerous
GCTACTTAAATGTCCTAATTGAACTATGGCCTAATCCCGCCCGGCTTAAACCCATTTCTGTGACCTACATAATATAGCATATTTGTGATTTTGCTAAAAACACGTTTTATAATGTATAACTAACAGGGGAGCTCCATTAAAGGGGTGGTTGATTGCGATTTCACTTTTTTAATGTTA
>NW_015633097.1:0-509 GCF_001515625.1 Sinocyclocheilus rhinocerous
TTTTTCCCTGTGTCATTCCATTTTATTACACAACTTCATTTCTGAACTTATTTGTTTTGTTTTCTTTGTATATATGGGTTACTTTGGTTGTTACCGACATCTGGTGAAAATTGCAAGTCAACAGCACCTTTAGAAATATATTTACTGAGAAAAATGGTGACGTGTTCAATACTTATTTTACCCGCTGTACATTTAGTCATTTAGCAGACGCTTTTATCCAAAGCAACTTGCAAATAAAGACAATGGAAGCAATCAAAATCAACAAAAGAGCAATGATACGCAAGTGCTATAACGGGTCTCAGTTAGTTTAACTCAGTACACGTAGCAAGGTTTTTTTTTTATTACATAATAAAAAGAAAACAGATAGAATAGAAAAAGAATAGAGCAAGCTAGTGGTTTTTTTCTTCATTTTTTCTTTCAAGCAGTAAATCAATAGAGTGCAAGTCTGAAAGGGACAGAATAGAATTTTAAGAATAGAATTAGAATAGAGAGTGCTAGAGTTAGAGGGT
>NW_015633098.1:0-1014 GCF_001515625.1 Sinocyclocheilus rhinocerous
GGCGCTGGAACTGTGTGAGGACGTGCATGTGTACGGATTCTGGCCATTCGACACTAACCTGCAGGACATTCCCGTTCCGTATCATTATTACGACCAGATGAGGCCGCACCGCTACATGCACAAAATGCCGGAGGAGTTTGTGCGTCTTCTGCAGCTCCACAGCCAGGGGGCGCTGACACTGCACCTGCAGCCCTGCTCCTCAGACACACGCTGACATCTTATTTTGACTGTCTGTGACTGTCATTTATTTATATGAGAGGGCATGTTATATAATTAAACTGTGAATGAGGGCATATCGTATAATTACGTTATTTTAAATGAATGCAAAGCCACAAAACAAAGCGTTATCTGTATTTATAAATAATTTCAGGTCGTCCGAAGAAGAATGTTTGAATGTCAGATTTAGTTCACTGGAGATTGTTTTGTCTCCAAACTGTTTGGGAGATCTGAAACAGGCCTCAAATATTTATTTCCTCATGTGACTTTGCTCTATTTTGGGATAAAATATGATATGGAATCATTTTTAAACGTTTAATGTGTTTGATTATAGAAATGGTCAAACTGTTAAAATAAAGCTTGAAGTTTGAGCTTCGCTGAACACAAACATCCTTGATAGCACACGTGCATCACGGACCCAATTAGCACAGGTACGTCTGCAAGACATCTGTTAAAGATCTCTTCATCTGGAAAGCATCTGCAGTGTACAAACATCTGATAGATGTCTTTAAGATGTCAGTTTTACATTCATTCTAAATCATAAACATCTTAAAAACATCTGCTAAACGTCTATTTGACATCTGATAGGAAACGTCCTATAGACGTATTGCAGATGAGCAAACACTCTAAAAAATATGTCTTGCAGATGTAATGCAGACGTCAAATAGACATCTCTGAGATGTAGGTGTGCTATCAGGGGAGACTCTAGTTGACGTCTGCATTACATCTACAAGACGTATTTTTTAGAGTGTGTGCTCATCTGCGATACGTCTATAGGACGTTTCCTATCAGATGTCA
>NW_015633099.1:0-621 GCF_001515625.1 Sinocyclocheilus rhinocerous
ACGCTGAAATCACCGCGAGTGTCAGGCGCGCTTCAGTGTGTGTGTGTAGTAAATGAAACCGCAAGTCTGTGTCATTCATTAACCCTGTAAGACCCAAATTTAGAAAAAAACTGTTAAAAAATTATTTCACCATTTATATGTTGTTGTGGGAGGCCTCTAATGCAGAAATAAATGAGTTTGAAATTTTTTTTATTTTTAGTACGTTTTTAGTGAAATGTTGTAATATTACAACGTTGGGCCTTTGGGGTAGCAGAATTTCAGTCTGAACAAATCTAAAGATGATCTAAGGGTTCATTTGCAGGGTATACTGCTTATGTAGCCACATAACAGCAGCCTATATATCCATACACAAATAATCACACAATAATAATTGTTTTTATGAATATTACATTTATTATAAAAATATTTTCAATAAAAATTATTTACTGGTATGTACGATGTCTAGCTCTGTTCATAGCCATGTTCAATTCCCATAGTCTCATAATGATTTTATAAATGCTCCTTTCTTTTGAGAACTACTCATTGGTGTTAGATGTCAGAGCCTTGATCACATCTTCTGACACAAACCTTCAGAATTACTCCAGTGGTGTATGATGGGAGACTGCATCATTAGTGATATCC
>NW_015633100.1:0-1784 GCF_001515625.1 Sinocyclocheilus rhinocerous
AACTGAATTGATACCCCCACCAGTCTTGTTTGCTTCCCTCTTACAGGGCGCAGCCCTCCATTTTGTCACACTTGTGAAGTCTCCTCCACTTATTCCTGACTTCTTCTGGGCTTCATTCATACCCATAGCCAGCAGCATTTATTTTTTGAGTGATTTCTGCCCAGATTTTCTTTTTGTCAGCATTTGTAATGCTGTTTTTCAGCTTTGAAAATAGCTGGATTTTATTATTTTCTACCTCCTCCAAAAGAACTGCAATTTCATGCTTTGAAAATTGGGGTTTTCGTGTCATTTTCATTAACACATGGCTGAATGGCAAGGGGACTTAAATAGGAAAAATTATTGAGCAAAATAAGCAACAGGTGTCCACAACAGTACATCACTTAACTCTGTGTGTGTATATGCATATAATTTATTGCGGAACAAATTAATGTTGCGTTATTACTCCACGCCTACGTAACGTCATTTCAAAAGCATAATCAAGTCGAAGAAAAGAGAAAATAAAACCAAATTACTGTAGGTGGCGGTATGTGCTCATGGCACCAGCCGGCTTTTAGATCGAAGAAGAAGAAGAACAACGTCATAACGACAGCTCAAACCAACGTGGTTTAAACGATGGATCTGCGACACAGGTACCATGGTTTTGGGAAACAGTCATGACTAGCTAGTTCGTTTCCACAACGATGCATCGTACTATGGTGGTTAAACAGCGAGTTACGTAGTTGTACGGGAAACGCACCCCTGGTTAGCAAAAAGAGCCCTGTATCCCCTCAGATGCTACAGACAACAGACTATACCATGATGCATATCTATCAGAGCCCTGCACTGAAGTGAGAGACTGCTGGTGTGTGAGAGTGATCATGAACCTTGTGTAGGAGCTGCTGCTGTAGTTCGGCCTGATGTCGTCTCAGAGTTTGAGCTGCTGACTGGAATCAGTGTTGTTGAATCTGGAGCTGCAGAAGTTGAATGTTCAGACGCATCTTAAGACTGTAGAACATCACATTTTCATACTTGATCATTGCATGACATGCAAAGTTAATGAGCTTTTTCAAAGTTCGTGTTCCATCATCAGGTGAAGAAAAGAATAAAGAGTGGTGTTTCCATCAAGGCTAATTCTATCTATAAACAGCTGTTTAGGACCCTGAGCAACCAGCTTTTTACCAAAAGCTGCCCTAGTGAAATAATAGTATACTTTGTGCTTTTTAGTATAACTAAATGTATTTGAGGCACACTATACGTTGGTATACTTAATGTCTGTTAAATTGGAACAACTAATTTTGTACTAAATACATTTTAGTTGTCCAAAAGCAGTGCTGAAGTTCAACTAAAGTTGTATTAAATATAGTTGTTTGTGCTAAAGTGGAACTGTTCCAAGTATACTTAAGTACACTTTAAATATCCACTCCTGTATTTAAGTTTTGAAATGCAGAATTCACTCAGCATAAACTTCAAATGTATTTTGGTGACATTGCAATTACAATTCAGTTACACTGTAAGAGTGTTGAACATACATTAACATTATACTAACAAGGTCAAGCTATCCTTTACTTTAATGGCATCATTATGCCATTATAACTGCGCCAACACACAGACATGCACCATTCAAATCTGGGCTTACTTTGTTTTCTTTACATACTGTTACAAGTACTTGTCATGATCTGGTTCATGTTCCCCTGTCTTGTGTTTGGACTTTTGTGTTTCTTCCTGTCTAGAGTGCCATTTGTAGTCAACTTGTAGTCCTTTTGTTTTATTGGTCGTCTTGATTCCTTTCCCAGGTGTGTCTTGTT
>NW_015633101.1:0-586 GCF_001515625.1 Sinocyclocheilus rhinocerous
TTTTTAAAAGACATTCTTGCCTTTTAGTTTAGTGCTGGTGTGTTTTAGGTCCTGGTTTAGGTCCTGATTGTTTTTTGTTTCTTTTTAGTTTTGTGAAATTGTAATTCGTTTTTTCCTTTGGTTTTCCTTTGTTTGGTCGTTGTGGTGAGATGTTTAGGAGAGTGGTGTTAAATTAAAAAGATTAAAACGACTACTAATAAAACAAATCATTGAAGTGCTCCGTCAATTCCCAGAAAATCCTAGGGAACATTATTAGCTTATCTGTAGCTACTTAAATGAAAAGTTATATGGTATGGTATAACAAAACAAATTAATTAGCACAAACACAAGATTTGTTTTAACTGGCGGACTTGGTAATCTAAGCTTGTGTTTTCGTTCCTACAGTGGAAAACATCTGATCTAAGCTTTTTCGTTCCTACAGTGGAAAACATCTGAGTTGCACAGTTTTGTCTGTACAATAGGCCAAGCAGGCTATAGGCGTACATTTGAGAGTCTATTAATGAACAAAACACACTTATCCATGCTTTTATATGAAAAAAAAAAAAATGTAAGTATAATTTTTATATAAACAATTGCTGTTTTATAA
>NW_015633102.1:0-343 GCF_001515625.1 Sinocyclocheilus rhinocerous
TGAGAAAAGTCACCATAGCAAATTTGGAGTCTCTAACTCTCTAGCACCACCAATTTATTTATGCTAATAACTTTTGAACCGTTTTTCCTCTGAATCGTTGGCTCATGCTGAGTCAAATGAACACCAAAATTCAAAAATCGCAAGGTTTAGTTTTTTCGCTATTTTGAATTGTTCGTAAAACTTACTTTTTCGAACTCGTCCTAGACGGTTTGTCTGATTCTCACCAAAATTGGCTCAGATCATCTTCAGACCATGCTGGCAAAAAGTTATGGAATTCAAGTTGATTTGTCCAACCGTTCTCGAATAACGCACGAAGGAATTCTACGAAAAGCACGTAAAAATG
>NW_015633102.1:444-655 GCF_001515625.1 Sinocyclocheilus rhinocerous
CATGACCTGAGACTACCTGCAGTGTTTCGGCGCAGTGCCCCCTAGTGGTCAGGAGATATGAAAACTGCATATTTTTGCTTATAACTTCTGAATGGTTTGGCAAAAAATAACAAAACTGGTCTCTTTAGATTCGATGGAGCATGCCGAGTCAGTTTTCCATGTCAGACATTTTGGGCGTCGGCCATTTTGAATTTTGTCAAAAAATGCAATA
>NW_015633103.1:0-507 GCF_001515625.1 Sinocyclocheilus rhinocerous
GCTAGTCAGTGAAACACTTAGATGTGATAACCACATTTCTATCAGCGACTTCACTAATGCAGAACAAAAGAGAAGTGTGATTCAAGTTATTCCAGATCATTAGGCTTTACATGCGAAATTTAGGCTATATTTACTTGCAAAATGTTTGAGGAGTATGAACTGTACTGACATTTTCATTCCTCAAAGAGCAGAAGTAACAGTTTGTGTTCTCTCTCTCTCTCCACTTTCCAGGAAGGGAAACTCAATATGCTTCTATAAGTGGCAGGCAAATGACCTATTCTGCCTATATTCAAATCATTTTGATATAAAATGAACTTATTTGCTTATCATTGTTCCTGTGTCCTTTTCTGTGTGAGGCAATTTTATGTTGTCAGGAAAGATCAAATCAAATTTGTATGTGCTCTCTTCTTTCAGGGTTAGAAACGTAAATAAATGTCCAGTAGACCAGGGGCCCATTCTTCGTACGTCGCTTATTACATCACACGCACATGTTGTTGATGATTAGTA
>NW_015633104.1:0-321 GCF_001515625.1 Sinocyclocheilus rhinocerous
TTGTACTGTACCATAATGTAGGCCTAAGTCTGCCTGCAGTTAAAACGTACAAATAATCACAATTGTTTTGCTTAACCTATTTATGTACAATTACTCTAATATTATTCTTTAGTCACACAAAAAATGTAATCGGCCTGAGTAAATTGTACCATTATAGAATTGTGACTTCACACGTGTAATTGAGGAGGTGAAAATACTGTGAAATTGCAAATGGCATGAAATTTGAAAATGTAACAACTGAAGGTCTATGAAATTTCAGGCATTTTTTTTAAAACAATGGCACTTAAAAGTTTTAATCTAAAATATTATTGCAACTATAGC
>NW_015633104.1:351-534 GCF_001515625.1 Sinocyclocheilus rhinocerous
TTTGAATGAATGAAAATGCATATTTTTCAATTAAAGAAAACTTAAGAGAGTGTGGGCCACTTCTGGTGCTTGGATTTTTACTTCAGTAATGAGGTCCAAGTTTAAGAATAGCCTACGCAAGAAGTATTTATTTATTTTTTTTTTTTGTAATGCATTTTTTCCCCTCTCTATTTAACAGCATAA
>NW_015633105.1:0-1021 GCF_001515625.1 Sinocyclocheilus rhinocerous
AGCATTTACTGATTCATCTGAGGATTGTTTCTGTGAGTCGTGTGTCAAATCACTCGTTATTGACATTTATATATGTTTTTAAATGAAAAAGTAATTAATTTTAATCTTTATTTTAAAACATGTTATTCCTCATTATGTGCAAAAAAAGATTCAAATATAAACATTACATTCAAAACAAAAATAACAGATTACCATTAAAAGCAGAAGATAAATGACTGAATTAAAATGATAATAAACAATAATAAAACACACAATATTAACTTGCACAAGGTTTGAGAGACACACATTCACTCATTTGAACATAGAAATTATATTCTGCTGCTCCAGCAGTTACTGTTACTGCTCAAATAAAAATAGCATTACACACTCTAAACCTACATTTAATTTCTAAGGAAATATCCTCATGAAATTATTAGAGATATTCTAGTAAAATGAAACAGCAGACAGAACTGAAGGAGGAATGATTTCTGTGTTTCTCAGGATCTTCAGGAAGAGGAAGAGGAAGAGATCTTCATCTGCTGATCACAGCTGTGTGTCTCTGAAGAGTGACGTATCCATGAATAAGCCTCCTGTATTCAGTGATGAAGCAGTGACCTCTGACCCCAGGTGAGACACACAACTACTGCTTTCTCAGTGTATGCCACAGGAGTTTGTGAGACTGTGGTGGGTGGACTCGGTCCCTCTAGGGGGGTCCGGGGACATGCCCCCCCGCAAGAAAATTGTGTAGATTTTAAAGTTAAATGTATCTATCTGGTGCACTTTGAGAGTTCAACATTAAGAACTCCGACACAGGTTCAGTGTGCAAACTAAACAAAGAGAAGAGCTGGTGAAGTGACTGTACTTGAGGTTTAAAGAGGAATAATCCTCTTTTTAGTTGTGATATAGTGTCTAATCATATATATATAATAATAATACTAATTTTAGAATATTATTACTATGACAGTAATAGCCATATACTGTAAAACAAATGTACTGTAAAATAAATAAAAATGAGTATTTCACAGCTATATTATTTTACCTT
>NW_015633106.1:0-810 GCF_001515625.1 Sinocyclocheilus rhinocerous
ACAAACAACATACTCATTTCGAAAGCCATTTATTGTCTTTTGTCAACATGTGTTGATATATGTGACTGATTTTATTACTGGATCTAGTTTCAACTTTATTTGTTTGTATCTGTGATTCCTCATATCCTGAACAAAATGTTATTAATATCATTTTTACAGTGTGCTTTCATCTGTTTTCTGTGGCGCTCGTGGGTCATACAGCAGGTCTCCAGCTGTCTTTCTTTGGCAGATTAAACCCAAACCAGCTCTAATGAAACACAGTGGGTGTAAAACTTCAAACCCAATTACATCTGTCAATTTCTCGTCTCTTTATGAGCTAATCACACTGTGGCTCATTGAAAAGGACAGTAATCAGGAACCAATCAGACCCTGGTATTGGCCCTGATAAAAGACTCATTTTCTCTGCGTGCTGTCGGTCCTGATCTGTTTCCTTCTCAATAGGGAATCTTTCTGAGCGCACATATCGCCATGGCAACTTTGTAATGAGACGTTGTCTTGTGTGAATAAGTCTGCTGGGAGATTGAGATTGTATTCAACCTGTATGTGTGTGTATGTGCATGCAACGAGACACAGGGCACAGCGTCAGACACAGGGTTACCGTGGCAACCAACACCTGATACTTGAGACGCACCCGTGTGTTACTGAGTGTCACCGGTGATGCGACGTGTGTGTATTTGTGTGTGTTGAAGGGTGATTATCAGGAAAAAAAAGTTACTTAGTTAGTTACTTAGTTACTAAAGTTAGTTAGTTAGTAAGCTAGTTAGATAGATAGTTTTAAAGTGATATCCCCAGTGAATAATTCCACAAGTA
>NW_015633107.1:0-680 GCF_001515625.1 Sinocyclocheilus rhinocerous
ACATGTCCACCTGCAAAAGGCATGTTGGAAAAAACAAAAGCCAGGCCAATGCTCGCCTCTCCAATGCTCCCCAATACCAACTGGGTCAAAAGCTCTGGCTTTCCACCAGGGACAGTTGTCTCTGCCTGCCTTGTCGTAAGATGAGTTCCCACTACATAGGTCCCTTCACCATCAGGAGGCAGATAAACAACGTCACTTACCAACTCAACCTCCCCTCTTACTACCACATAGCACCTACCTTTCACATCTCCCTTCTCAAACAAACCACTAACCCTTTGGTCTCTCTTCCTACATGAAATGGCTAATCTGACATTCCTCTTTCTGCAGAGATTACAGATGAACAGCTCATCTATTACATCAACACCATCCTCGACTACTTGGGAAGGATACGGCCCAGAGATAAGATTGTGGGTTGCATGTGATGGCATCCTTGACCCAGCCCTATTGACAGAGTTCCATGCTCAGCATCCCTATTGACATCCACGCTCAGCATCCTAACTGTCCTACACCCAGGAGCCATGGCCATCCACGTTGCCGCATCGTGCGGGCATCTGGAGCCGCCTGTGGAAGGGAGGGTACCTCCACAGAGTCACCAGTATCCTCCAGATCCACCCAAACGATCACAATAACACGATTTCTGATACATTTCACCTGTCAACACTAATCAAGTCACAGTATAA
>NW_015633108.1:0-202 GCF_001515625.1 Sinocyclocheilus rhinocerous
TATTAATGTTGGCCTACAGTCTTTTTCCAACAACCATTATAATTCTTATTGGAAACTTAATAATTCAATTCTGGACAACGAATCTGTTAAGGTGACTGTAACAAAGTTCATAGTCACGGGAAGAAGGAGACGGGAACCGGCGAACATTTAAATAATTTAATAAAATAAACAAACACAAAATGAAAGTAAAGCGGCAGCCCCT
>NW_015633108.1:391-503 GCF_001515625.1 Sinocyclocheilus rhinocerous
ACTCCACCGGCCTCGCTCCGTTCCCACGGCTCTCGGCCCCGCCCGAATCTGTTAAGGTGACCATTCTCAGATTGATTGCACATTATTGGAATTTAGCTCAACTGAGTAATGA
>NW_015633109.1:0-486 GCF_001515625.1 Sinocyclocheilus rhinocerous
ATAATGTTCTTTTTAGCAGCATCATATGACCCCTTTAAACACAACTCACATGTAACCTCTAGATCAGGGTTCCTCAATTAGTTTTTGACGAGGGCCGAATTCTGCCAACAATACATATAATTGTTATTATTATTACAATTATTATATTATTGTTGCTTTTGTTAAAATAATCACAAGATGGTCACATGATGAATATTCAGATTTTTCCCCAGCAGTCTGTTTTATTCAAACAATTATGAACCTTTTTGCATTTAGATACAGAAGAACTTTGCCTGTTGAATATTAAAAACAAATGAACAAACAAAAAATCTGGATCTCCATGTCTGCCATGCAAATCAACTGTTCCTGCTCATTACCCTGCTCTTCTCTCCACTTTCCCTAATTGCAGATTCAATTATTAGACTTGTCAGTATTAATTTTTTTATACTTAGATTTTTTTTGGGTGGGGGGGATCAAACTGTAACACCGTGTGTCCCAGCCAGACAC
>NW_015633110.1:0-467 GCF_001515625.1 Sinocyclocheilus rhinocerous
AAAAATTATTTGCATTCCGATTCTGACATCCAAAGGCACAACAATGCATTTTTTCTCTTATTCCATGATTTTACCCGTTTCCCTCCACTTGTTCCCAGTGTCTTTCTGCCACCACAGTGCGCGCGCAGCTGCATGTGACGTATCTGTGACGTCTACTCCAAATTGGTCATGTATTTGTAAGCTATGCATAAATACATGATGCTGTTTTGTTCATAATTGTTTATGCAATTTACGAAATCCTATTTGATTTAGAAATGTTAGTTTAAATGTTACGCAATTTTTTTTATAGACAGTCGTTATTTCATTGCATTGAATAAACAGTTTAATGAGGTGCATTATTTTGCTCATTTCGCCCTCCTGTGGCCTCAGGAGACAGGCCAAATGTTTCCTTAAAGGGGTGGTTCACTGTTTTTTTTTCTAGCATTGATTGTGTTTATGGGGTGCAGTCTAACATGTGTTAATGCTTC
>NW_015633111.1:0-517 GCF_001515625.1 Sinocyclocheilus rhinocerous
TGGGCTCTTATGAGGTCAACATTTGACTATGGGTGTATAGCTTATGTGTCAGCATCAGAAACAAACTTAAAGAAATTAGACATAGAGCAAGCTCAAGCACTAAGAATATGTAGTGGAGCATTTAAATCATCTCCAGTAGCGGCTTTACAGGTAGAAATTGGGGAGATGCCTCTAAGCATTAGAAGACTTAAACTTATGCTTGCATATTGGGTTAACATACAAGGGCATAGTGAGTTACACCCTACAAAGGCAATAGTACAAGAGTGTTGGGAACATAATAAATCAAATTTTAGGAGTTTTGGATGGATAGGAAGTGCAAAAGCAAGGAAGGCATGTTTACATACTATACAATACTGTCCAACAGTTCCATACTCTGACGTTCCCCCTTGGAAGTTTGTAATGCCAGTAATTGACTTGCAATTACAGGAAGAAATAAAAACCAAATCGAAACTTATGCCTGTCTGGTGTAGAAAAAAATATAGCTGCAAGCAGCGATGGCGGGCCCAAGCCATCAGTG
>NW_015633112.1:0-614 GCF_001515625.1 Sinocyclocheilus rhinocerous
CGCTAGTATAAGCCAATCGTCGAGATAGTTGAGGATGCGAACAACTTGCTCTCTGAGGGGAACAAGAGCCCCCTCCGCAACTTTCGTGGGGGAGACAGGGACAGCCCAAAGGGCAGTACCTTGTACTGATATGCACGTCCTTCGAACGCGAACCGCAGAAATGGTCTGTGGCGCGGAAGGATCGACACATGAAAGTACGCATCCTTTAGGTCGATCGCTGCAAACCAATCTCGGGGACGGATGCACCCGAAGATGCGTTTCTGCGTCAACATCTTGAATGGTAACTGGTGAAGGGCCCGGTTCAAGACACGCAGATCCAAGATTGGTTGTAACCCACCGCCTTTCTTGGGTACAATGAAGTAAGGGCTGTAAAACCCCGACCTCATATCGGCTGGAGGGACCGGCTCTATCGCTGTAAAAAAGTTAGGGGCTCGAAATTTTCCAGATTCTCCACCCGGCCCTCCTCCAGGGGAGGGAGAGGTGCAGTCACCATCCCCAAAAGAGCAGCTTCCTCCCTCCCTGGGTCGCCCGTCCCGGGGCCTCTTGCTCTTTTGCTCACAGCCAGGTTGGACAGGGGCCTGGACGGGCGGGGCGGCCTGCCTACGCCCAGCTCC
>NW_015633113.1:0-602 GCF_001515625.1 Sinocyclocheilus rhinocerous
TCGTTAACTTTTAAATGCATCATTATGCAGAAAATATGAGCAGAAAATTCTCCGCATGAAGATGCGCAGCTCGCAGATCAACGTGCTACTTCTTTTCTCTCCTATATGGTAGCAAGTTATGAAAAGTGGAGGATATAAACTGTGACAAGATGATAGACAGGCCAGTGTATGAAAGTTCTTAAGGTGCAGTTTTTAAACTAGGTGACAACCGCTACAGATTGTCCAGGCAGAACGAATACGCGCAGCTCGCAGATCTACGTGCTACTTCTTTTCTCTCCTATATGGTAGCAAGTTAAATGAAATGAAAAGTGGAGGATATAAACTGTGACAAGATGATAGACAGGCCAGTGTATGAAAGTTCTTAAGGTGCAGTTTTTAAACTAGGTGACAACCGCTACAGATTGTCCAGGCAGAACAATAAATCACTTGGTCCATGTCCACAAAAAAAGATCCTTTACTGTTGTCTTTGATTCATACATCAGTATGGGTGTGGTTCTCTAAATGAACAATAATAACAATAATTAATATATATATATATATATATATACACAATCATAAGGCAGAAACAGTAATAACTGAACAATATAAAGTAATAATACAAT
>NW_015633114.1:0-339 GCF_001515625.1 Sinocyclocheilus rhinocerous
CAGGGTGCTGTGATTAATTAATCTAATTAATCGCAAACTAAATTTAGCTGTGAAAATACCCCCAAAAGATAATTTAAACCTATTATTGTGTTAAATGTTTAGACTACAATGGCCTAACAAAGTATGGAACATAAAAGAAGATAATTCGAGAAACATCTCAGTATTTTTTGTTCATGCAATGAAAGTCACTAGTGACCAAGACAGCTTAGTTACCAACAGTATTCAAAATACCTTCTTTTATGTTGTGCAAAAGAAAGTAAGTCATTCAGGTTTGAAACAACATGAGGGTGAGTAAATGATGACAGAATTTATTTATTTATTTATTTTTGGTGAACTATC
>NW_015633115.1:0-559 GCF_001515625.1 Sinocyclocheilus rhinocerous
TTTTGATGAAATCCGAGAGCTTTCTGAACCTCCATAGACAGCAAAACAACTGAAACGTTCAAGGGCCAGAAAGGTAGTAAGGATTTGTGACGTCAGTTGTTCAGCCATAATGTTATGAAGAATACTTTTTTGTGCAAAGAAAACAAAAATAATGACTTTATTCAACAATTTCTTCTCTTCCTCGTCAGTCTGTTCACAAAAGTACTATGATGCATAACTCTTTAGAACTAGTTATATTTTCAGTCATAGCTGGATATTTAATTGTATCCTAAGTCTGACTTTTGACTATCAGTGTATTCTGCTCATGAAGTGACCATCTGATCCAGTTAGTGTAGGTACAGTTTATGTTGTAAAAGATTAAAACTAAAATGATTACCATAATAAAAAAAATTTGAAAATAGTAATTATATATATATATATATATATATATAGATAGATTAAATTAAAACAGTTTGGGAACCATAAAACATATTAAACCCAAATTAAAATTGACCATAAATAATAAACAAAAATGAAATACATTTTATTTAATGTTTTTAAAACTTAATACTAGATTATT
>NW_015633116.1:0-250 GCF_001515625.1 Sinocyclocheilus rhinocerous
GCTCTTCTTTCCAAAGCGCTCTGTAGCTTGCGCTTCTGGAAAAAATGAGCGCGTTGTACCGCGTCGCTTCCATGAGCACGCGTCTACATTTGAAATCACGAACTTGAGCGCCCCAAACGACGCGACATGTGAACGGCCACTTAAGCAGTTATGAGCAGCAGGCTGTGTAATATGTGTGAACTCTTATTTTTGTTATCACTTAGATTATGGCCATTTGACTTATAGCAGTGTCCAGTGTTTCCCATACATT
>NW_015633116.1:457-677 GCF_001515625.1 Sinocyclocheilus rhinocerous
AATTTTCATTTCGTCTTTCCTGTAAGTAATGCCTGAGTAGCGTTTGTGAACGGAGCGCTTATTAAATTACAGTCGTTACCGGGGAAACCGCTATATCTCCTGTTCCAACAGCGCCTCCTGCTGGCAGAGAATGAATTTGCAAGTCTGCGGGAAACGCTGGTGTCTGTCAGCAAATATAAACAATCAACACAAACTCAGCACACCTGAAAAAACGATAGGT
>NW_015633117.1:0-211 GCF_001515625.1 Sinocyclocheilus rhinocerous
CATGCATGAAGTGTAAAACGAGAAGGGCATAACCGTACGAAAAAATAAAACCGGCAAAAATCGCGGTCCTCTGCGGATTGCTCGTCAATAGCGCGGTATTGCGATATTGCAGTTATCGCGACAGATAGGATAATTTATTATGCCTATATATTATTAATATTTATAAACGATAAATCAATTAATATAACATTAATTGTAATATATGTATTTA
>NW_015633117.1:339-567 GCF_001515625.1 Sinocyclocheilus rhinocerous
TTACATTACATCATTTATTTTCTGCTGTCTATTACTATAAAAACAAACTCAGTAACTCAGTGATGTATTTTTGATTTTGGCAGATAAGCTCCTCCTCCCACATGTTCACGGGTAGTGAAGCTCCGCCCACCGCAACACCTCATCAGTGAAGCTCCTCCCTCAGTAATTCAGCAATAAATGCTTGAATATCTCCATCAGTTTACAAGTGAAGACGAGCATCAAATCATC
>NW_015633118.1:0-1358 GCF_001515625.1 Sinocyclocheilus rhinocerous
CTAATTTGTTTTGTGATGATGACCGGCTGCATGTACATTTATCTCATATTCTCAATAAATTGAGTTTTTCCTTTTTAATTTACATGTACATTTAAGGAATTTGCAGATACTCTTACATAACAAATAGCAGTGCCTATTTTAAACACATAGTGCTGCTTAACTTATATTTGCTGCAGTAATAAAGTAATTTATTTCAAGACAACTTACAATTGACAATACTGAACATGCTGCTACTCCTCTTCATTTTTCTGTGATACATTTCCCAGCCTTCAGTCTTCTGCAGTATTTCTTGAACCTGATCGTCTGTTTCACTCCTGTGATTGAAACTGAAAGACTGTTTTTCCTTTCACAAACTTTAGCTTCACACTTTTTAATTCTAAATGCATTTTATTGAAAGGCTGTGTAGTGTGAATACAATCACAAATGTTTGGAGCGACATGAAGTCTTAACTTGCAACTTTTTTGTAATGCATTCTGCATTGATCTACTTGCCTTTCTGTATACTGTAAAAAGTTCCCACCTAATTTAACTTAAAATTTTAAGTTCAGTTGCTGCCTTAAATTTTTCCAGTATAATAAACTTGGTTGAACGAGTCATTTCAACTCAAATTACATTGGTCAGTATGATCAGTCTGACAGCACAAGGACTTTCCTCCACCGGTGTTGTGCCAAATGTTGACTCCCAGCCAGAATTCAACTGCTCTTCGCCTGCATGTGCATGACGTCATTTGTTGACATAATTGCGGCCAAATTCATTTAATATATGCTTGTGTTGTTCTTTCATTTTCCTTTAATTTCATTTATTTTATGTAGTTATTGCATCTTTGTGTGGATAAACATGGTTTGTTAAATGTATTGAGAACATACTGAATTATTATTATTATTATTTTTTTTTTTTTTAAATGATGAATAAAATAAGTTCTGCACTGTTTGCTCTTCAAAGCTTTTTGAAACCAATCTAAGTTCCGCACTGTTTGCTCTTCAAAGCTTTTTGAAACCAATCTTTTACACCAAAGTTACACCACCATCATTGAACAAGTCTCAAGTCTTCTCATTTTTTTTGATAAACCAAGAGGGTATGAGCCATAGGTCTTGTAATCTATAATTTGACAGTAAGTAACAGGATACATACAGTGGGGAAAATAATCATTTGATCCCCTGCTGCTTTTGTAAGTTTGCCCACTTAAAAAAAGAAGGGTTTATCATTTTTATGGCAAGTTTATTTTAACTGATAGAGACAGAATATCAAACAAGAAATCCATGACGTGGTACTTGGTGCAGAAACCCTTGTTGCCAAGCACAGAGTTCAGACGTTTCTTGTAGTTGGTCACCAGGTTTACACACATCTCAGGAGGGATTT
>NW_015633119.1:0-2862 GCF_001515625.1 Sinocyclocheilus rhinocerous
AGTAACTAAGTAACATAATTAGTTACTTTTTTATGGAGTAACGCATTACTTTTAAAAGTAACGTTCCCCAGCGCTGGTTGCCACTATGTGGGAAAACAGATTACAGCAAAATGACTTCAGTGCGCATGTGCGACCTGAGCAAAGTACAAAGTACGCGCGGTTACAACAATCGGGTGGTGCACGTACAGTACGTGCGTACTGTTCTGATGACGCAATTCCCGTATGTTGTCCGTAAAAAATTGAAGTATACTTTGGGCTTTAGCCACACAGTGCTTTTTTACCAGATTTGTCTGTCATAGGAGGTACTTTAATCAGAAGGGGCAATATTCAGTCATCATTCAGGCTGTGGTAGACAACAAAATTAAGTTTTGGGACATGAGCCAGGAAGAGTCCATGATGCTTGTGTAATTGCCCTTTCATCTCTTTTTGATTGGGGCCAGAGCAGCAGACTGTTGCCACAATGGACTGAAATATTTGAGGGAGTAAATGTGCCTCTTATGATCTTAGGAGATGCTGCCTATCCATTACTCCCCTGGCTTGAGAAGCCATTCGGCATGTTTTGTATTCCACAACTTTTGTGAAGTCCACAATGAAATGTTAAATGAGGGAGACTATGAAGAGGATGAAGGTGAAGTGGATGACAGAGAGAATCGTGAGCAGGCCGGAGACCAGAGGGCTCAGGATATTAGAAATGCACTGTGAGCCTATTATTCAAGCCTGTAGGGGTAATGTTAGGGTCCCTATAGAATTTTGTCAGTCAAAGTGAAGAAATCTTTTGCTTGTAATTGTTTTGATTCTAATTTAATTGTTGTTCATATGTAGCGTTGCACACATATGTGTGTGTATGTGGGTCACAGCAAAATACTTCACCAGCAGCCTTACGCTTCCTTCCTAGCTTGAGCCCCAGGAATGGCCAGCCTTCAACTGCTTTCTCCACTCACAAGTGGGTGTAGTATCGCTGTCCTCTTTGTCAGTGGATGTGGTAAGAGGAGTATCTGTAGGGCCATTTGGTTCTGGATCGGTGGCTGTTATTCCCTTTTCTCCTGTCAGTATAAAAATAACATTAAACTCAAAAAGGCAACAACATGTTACTGAATGCCACCAATCTGTAGCCTAAACAGAACACATTTCAGCCATGACCAAGAAGCTTGTGATGGCAACATCATGAATGCAACACACACATATTTACATATTCCATTAGCCTATATAGCCTAGTTGAAGAGGTAATAATGACTGTCAAGCTTTGGGGTGTTGATCGACTCCATAACTAATTAACAGGGACACGGAACACATGTGGAGGGAAAACACAACGAAATGAGTCCAGGGGCGTGACAAAATCAGCATATTAGAATGATTTATGACACTGAAGACTGGAGTCATAGCTGATGAAAAATCAGTATTGCGTCACAGAAATATATTTTAAAGTATAGTAAAATAGAAAAATCATTATTTTAAATTGTAATAATATTTCACAATGTTATTGTTTTTTTTCTGTATTTTTGATCAAATAGGCTAATTCCAGGCTTGATGAGCATAAGATACTTCTTTCAAAAACATTTAAAATAGTAATTTTCCAAATGTTTGTACTTTATAAGTATAAATATACAAAATTTAAAGTTAAATGTTGTATAAATAAAAAGGTTAGGAATCATATTTGTTTCAAGTGCTTTTTATTGCAGGTGGGGGGGCCTCCAACATGATTTTTGCCTAGGGCCTCCTAATGTCTAGAACCGGCCCTGCACTCACTGGTCTTGACTGCAGAACTTTAATACAGTTGCTGTATTAATGTATAATTTATGTATATAGTGTTTTATTTTTATATTTGTTAATTCAATTTCTTGAATGCTACTGCTAAATACACCTACCTGAACCTTTTGTTTCTGTTTGTTTTATTTGTATATTATGTGTATTTGTAACATGTATCTTTGTCATTATTTTATCTTTGTTAATAAAAAATAAGAACAAAGATTTTGATCTTCGCCCACTTTGGCCTAAATATTCACCATTCTTTTTTATTGAATATTTTGTTACCTTGTAAGGCTTTGTTTTTAATATAGGGACATTTATTTGGCTGTACTGCTCAGACTACTTGCAAAATAGTAAAACCAACATGACAAAGAATCGTGATAAAATCGTGATATTTCTGAAAAAAAAAATTGTGATTTGATATTTTTGCCATATTGCTCATCCCTAGTTTTATGATAGAAATTTTAAATGACCGACAGCTATATTATTATTATTAAATTTTTATTTAACATGGACATCACAGTTACATTGGACAAACCATATGCACTTGCTTAAGTGTTTTAACACACATGCTAATTTTCAACACCAGTCCACGGGTTCATATGCATAGTTCATATGCAGTGAACTACTGGACTTTTCCCTAAAATACTACACTGAGCGGTAACCGTAACAGTGAGCACGTTTGCATGCACACCAGTAACTGATAACTCACAAATATCAGCTTGTAGAAATTCGTTTTTTGAAAAAAGAATGTAATGACCATATACAGTATATTCAGCTGTAAGTCCATAGAGATCCATTCATTGTTCTGGAAGTGGCCAACTGCTCCTCTCACAACTTTTCTGATACATATTTTGTTAAAAATATATTGAAACATTATAAAATACATTATAAAATCTAAACTTTTCTCAAGTTTAGAATTTATTTATGTTGTTTGAGGTATTTTGAAGTGCCCACTTTTGCAGTAATGCCACATACATTTGCAGAAATGCCACACAAGTTATCACAAAAAGTTGATTGAAGGCACATATTAGTTTCAATCTAAAAAGTAAAATAAAAACAATTTTATTTTACTCAAATGTAAATAAAACCAACACCAAAAAAAAAAAAAAAAAA
>NW_015633119.1:10868-12383 GCF_001515625.1 Sinocyclocheilus rhinocerous
TGACACTGAAGACTGGAGTCATAGCTGATGAAAAATCAGTATTGCGTCACAGAAATATATTTTAAAGTATAGTAAAATAGAAAAATCATTATTTTAAATTGTAATAATATTTCACAATGTTATTGTTTTTTTTCTGTATTTTTGATCAAATAGGCTAATTCCAGGCTTGATGAGCATAAGATACTTCTTTCAAAAACATTTAAAATAGTAATTTTCCAAATGTTTGTACTTTATAAGTATAAATATACAAAATTTAAAGTTAAATGTTGTATAAATAAAAAGGTTAGGAATCATATTTGTTTCAAGTGCTTTTTATTGCAGGTGGGGGGGCCTCCAACATGATTTTTGCCTAGGGCCTCCTAATGTCTAGAACCGGCCCTGCACTCACTGGTCTTGACTGCAGAACTTTAATACAGTTGCTGTATTAATGTATAATTTATGTATATAGTGTTTTATTTTTATATTTGTTAATTCAATTTCTTGAATGCTACTGCTAAATACACCTACCTGAACCTTTTGTTTCTGTTTGTTTTATTTGTATATTATGTGTATTTGTAACATGTATCTTTGTCATTATTTTATCTTTGTTAATAAAAAATAAGAACAAAGATTTTGATCTTCGCCCACTTTGGCCTAAATATTCACCATTCTTTTTTATTGAATATTTTGTTACCTTGTAAGGCTTTGTTTTTAATATAGGGACATTTATTTGGCTGTACTGCTCAGACTACTTGCAAAATAGTAAAACCAACATGACAAAGAATCGTGATAAAATCGTGATATTTCTGAAAAAAAAAATTGTGATTTGATATTTTTGCCATATTGCTCATCCCTAGTTTTATGATAGAAATTTTAAATGACCGACAGCTATATTATTATTATTAAATTTTTATTTAACATGGACATCACAGTTACATTGGACAAACCATATGCACTTGCTTAAGTGTTTTAACACACATGCTAATTTTCAACACCAGTCCACGGGTTCATATGCATAGTTCATATGCAGTGAACTACTGGACTTTTCCCTAAAATACTACACTGAGCGGTAACCGTAACAGTGAGCACGTTTGCATGCACACCAGTAACTGATAACTCACAAATATCAGCTTGTAGAAATTCGTTTTTTGAAAAAAGAATGTAATGACCATATACAGTATATTCAGCTGTAAGTCCATAGAGATCCATTCATTGTTCTGGAAGTGGCCAACTGCTCCTCTCACAACTTTTCTGATACATATTTTGTTAAAAATATATTGAAACATTATAAAATACATTATAAAATCTAAACTTTTCTCAAGTTTAGAATTTATTTATGTTGTTTGAGGTATTTTGAAGTGCCCACTTTTGCAGTAATGCCACATACATTTGCAGAAATGCCACACAAGTTATCACAAAAAGTTGATTGAAGGCACATATTAGTTTCAATCTAAAAAGTAAAATAAAAACAATTTTATTTTACTCAAATGTAAATAAAACCAACACCAAAAAAAAAAAAAAAAAACCTCTGAGGAT
>NW_015633120.1:0-1529 GCF_001515625.1 Sinocyclocheilus rhinocerous
ACTGGGCTAGCTAACCAATCAGAGCCCATCACCTATTTCTGAAGGAGGGGCTTCATAAAAGCAGGAAATTGGTCAGCGCATTTCTCAGAGAAGGGACAGAGCGGTGTGGAATAAAGGTAAATTATGTGAAAAATAATGCGTTTTTAAAAAAACAAAGCATTAACACATGTTAGACTGCACCCCATAAACACAATCAAGCCTAGAAAAAAAAACACTGAACCACCCCTTTAATGAAAGTCATATTCATCAAATGTAAAACCAAGTTGTATTTATTTAACAATAGGCTACAGCAATCGCAACTTATGAGCTCAGCACTTCACAAATAAAAAAAAAAGTTAAAATTTATTTTTTAACCTGTAAAGGGGAATGTTCTTAGAATGTTCTGACAAGGTTCTCTCAAAGTTATGAGCAAATGTTCTTCCAATAACGTTTATGTTAATTCAAAGGTATATTTTCATTGATAATGTTCTCAAAACATTATTTATACATCATTCATGAAACTTTTTTTTTTTCTGTAATATTTTAGCAGAACATCCATCTAAGGTTTTATAAATATTACTACTTGTTTCAAAAGTAACGTTTCCATTATGTTTGCAAAATAATAAAATGAAATGTTCCCTTAATCTTTGTATAACCAAGAAAAAAAATGTAAATGTCCAGACAACATTCAGAAATATAATTTACATAATTTAATGAGAACATATTTTTGATAGTTAGGTTTGAGCACCTTACCTTTTAAAGGGGGCATAACACACACAGTTTCACCCAATCTCATGTTAATCTTGAGTACCTATAGAGTAGTACTGCATCCTTCATATCTCCAAAAAGTATTTAGTTTTATCATATTTATAAAAGAAAGATACAGCATTAAGATTCTCTCGGGCGCGATCTCGCTCTTGCTCTGGTCGATGTGTGCGCGGGCGCGTTCTTCTTCTTCTTGAATTTTTTTTGGCGTTTGACAAACAACAAAATTGTGTATTTCCACCACCAACTGGTATGGAGTGTGGATCAAAAAAGTGACTTACCGGTACTTCCTTCCCCCTTTTTTATTTTTTTAATTCTCTCCTACAAATTAGTTATTTTAAGGAACTGAAAAATAAAACTATAGCATTCATTCCCTTGAGTTATTTTGTCACCTCGTTTACGTCATTAAGAGCCACGATCGATAAAAACTCTCCGAAACTTGTACGGACCCGGAAGTAAGATTTTTGGCACAGAAATTATCTGTCATACGTCCAAATAGTTTTTTGAAACTTTGTCCATGCTTAGCATGAGAATCCAACTATTTAACAGTGTAAACAACTCTGAATGCATGAAACAGCATTGTATTAAAATCTTTAAAGGGGTCATATGATGCGATTTCAATTTTTCCTTTCTCTTTGGAGTGTTACAAGCTCTTGGTGCATAAAGAAGATCTGTAAAGTTGCTAAGACGAAAGTCTCAAATCCAAAGAGATATTCTTTATAAAAGTTAAGAGTCAGCCACACCTACCTAAAACGGCTCGTTCGAACACGCCCCCACATACCTAC
>NW_015633120.1:1686-3348 GCF_001515625.1 Sinocyclocheilus rhinocerous
ATTATTTAATGAGTTATCGCATATCGCATTTTTCTTCAATATCGCACAGCCCTATTATAAATGTTGAAAACACTTGTGCTGAATAATCACAATACAGTTTTTTTCAGGATTCTTTGGTGAATAGAAAGTTCAAAAGAACAGCATTTTTTTTTAAAGAAAGCTTTTGTAGCAATGTAAAAGTCTGTGACTTTTGATCAATTCAGTGCATCCTTGCTGAATAAAGGTATTCATTTCTGTAAATGTAAACCAGTGCATTAAATGTTCATTAACGTTTTAACTGCAAGGGCGGAGAGCTCGATTTCTCTTTTAATTTTTTATGTTTCTCACACACTTTCTCTTCAGGTTAAAGCCTGGTGGCTTTAAAAGTGGAGGAAAGCTAAGCTGAGGGAGTCACATCTGGGGAAAGATTTCTAATCAGAATCAGTCATGCTGTATGCCACGGTAGTTTTTCATTTGTGTTCCCGCCTTGCTTTAAATAAGGAGCGTGCTTTCAGGACCCTGTCGTGGCTTTCAGAACTGATGGAGAGCAGCCTGTTTCTCCTCCCTCTGCCCCTCAGTGAACCCCATATCCTGCAGCTGAACCCCTGCACTCTTCTCTAACAGGCGTGGTGTTTGCTCGCTGTGGCTTTATTTCCACTCTTGCCCACCCAGGCCTCGGGGGAAATCCCTTTAAGGGCTTAGTGAAGGTGGGATCCCAAATTGCAACAAAAGCATTATCTACCAAGCTGAGCCTATGCATGAACCGCAAGCACGACGCACCTACACTCACAAAAATAAACGTGTAAATAAATCATGGATTCTTCACGCACACAAGCTAAGCTGCTTTTCAGATACTCTTCTGAGGGAATACAATAGGTCAGCTACAAAAACTTGCGCACACGCATAAAAACGAGGCACCGAGGTGACATCTGCTGCAGCGTTTAAAAGGAAGAGACAAGCGTATACAGTGAAAAGAGAACCACAATCCAACACACTAGCACAAAATGGCTTTTTGTACCCTGCAAATAAGCATTTTCAACAACTGTGAATGCGCAGAGTGAATCGCCACGTAACCTCGTGAATGTGAACTTGCGATGAGAGGCAGCCGGAGGAGAGTTTCATGCCACCGCTGGATAAATCTGATTAAATCATTTATTGCATCTTGCTGCAGCAGATTACTGTAATTTGAGCTTTGTTTGTCTGTACAAACTGCGAATCACAGGAGCTGGCTGTATGAAAATGAAGGTTGACAAGCTTGTATTATTCAGTTCTGCTTGATAGACAGTTTGTATGAAAAGAATATTAAAGAGTCACATAACTCGATATAATAATTTATGCAGAACAAGCTGCTCTTGGAATATCTAAATTACCACCTTAAACACCCACGTATATCCAATGGTTCACATGTATTTGGGGACATAATCTCTGTCCATGACTTCTCTGTCCATTTTTCATGATCCTACACCAGTGTTATTTTAGTATGATACTATCATTGATATACTACTGTAGTTTTTAATTATAGTTTAAACTAGTTTTCATTTTTGGATTGTTTTCATTTTTTTATCTTTTGCCATTTTGGTTGACTATAGCTGACTATAATAAACTTGCCCAACACCACAGTTTAACTCACAAAAAATTAGTGCTGTAAATCAAGGGGTTTCAAAACTGGGGGCCATAAGAAAA
>NW_015633121.1:0-494 GCF_001515625.1 Sinocyclocheilus rhinocerous
TCATGCCTGGAGCTGATCCGTGCTGGTTGCTGAGGAAATACTTCACCTTCGCACTGTGGATCGCCGGATCGGCTTTCACCGTGGACAAAGCCGAGTCCAGCCCGGGGTCGTCACATGTGGTTGACGCAGGCATCACAATATGGTGAGGGGCATAACATTTCCGTCACACGCTTGAGGTATTCGGCCAATCACAACGCACTGGATAGCTGGCCAATCAGAGCACACCTCGCTTTTTCAGACCGATGAGCTTTGTAAAAATCGACGTGTTTCAGAAAGGCGGGGCATAGAGGAGAAACAATAATGTACAGTATGTGGAAAATAATGTCTTTTTTTAACCTTAAACCGCATAAACACATGTCATTACACCAAATACACAAAATAATGTTCTTTTTAGCAGCATCATATGACCCCTTTAAGTCCCATTGACATTCTATGTAATATATATATATATATATATATATATATATATAAACTATTAAAATAATAAATGTTGT
>NW_015633122.1:0-585 GCF_001515625.1 Sinocyclocheilus rhinocerous
ATCTTTAACACATAATTTCTTTAAAGTGAGTTAAAAGGCAACTGGTTTATAGCCACAGATCTGCGCTAGTTTGGAGCGCCTGCAAAAAAATAGATTGAATTCTGTATATTTGGTCAACAACGCCACCTTGTGGGTGACTGAAAATCTGAAAGTTTTATCTAAGTAACTAGATTAAAAAGTGTGATAAACGGTAAAAAAAAAAAATTGTTGCGCTACAAACCAGTGCGTTTAGGAATACAATAATAAATTAAAATAATATGATACGAAATACCAGTCTGCAGTATACGGGCTGTTTTTGTACAGATAAAATTAAAAGTAAGCGGATGACACGGACGTCTCGCACATTCAATTTACAAATACGTTAAACTTAAAAAGGAGGATAGCTATTAAGCTATTAAAATTGAACACACTTGCTAAAATAAGCATTTCATGTAAAACTTAATTCTTGTTTTTAGATTTAAGAGCGAAACTTATCACTGATCTCCTCAGTCCTCGGAGTGTCTCACGAAAAAAAGTTACACCAATTTAAAGTCTAATAAAGAAATTGTACACGAGTATAGTAGAAAATTCTTTATTTACCATTTA
>NW_015633123.1:0-571 GCF_001515625.1 Sinocyclocheilus rhinocerous
TGCACCTCGGTGTCGGACAAACAGAAGAAGTGAGGAATATTTAAGCGGTCACGGTGATGATGAAGCGAGCTCCAGTGATCGCGGCCGCGCCTCTCGTTTCTCTCGTGCCTGCTCCGCGTCCCTGCTGGGCAGCGATCAAACGGGCAGGGCAGCGCTTTTCACGAGCGGAGATTGCTACTAGTTTTTTGTTTTTTTTTGACGCTGCAGAGACGCGTCTATAATGACTTTGATCTCATCATAAAGTCTTTCCGAGTCACAGGGCTCAAGTCCAAGTCAAGTCGAGTCGAGTCGCAAGTCATCAAATTTGGGACTCGAGTCCGAGTCAAGTCTCGAGTCGTGTGTTTGGGACTCGATCGAGTCCGAAGTCTCGAGTCGTGTGACTCGAGTCCACACCCCTGCTAAATACCATGATAAACACCTGGGGCCTCATGTACAAAGACTTGCATTGAATTCATACTAAAACATTGCGTACAGACAAAGCTGTAAAGGTGCGTACGCACAAAAAAAATCAGATGTATGAATCTGAAAAAGCTTGTTGTTTTGCAGAACATCACAGTTATATATGACATGA
>NW_015633124.1:0-555 GCF_001515625.1 Sinocyclocheilus rhinocerous
AACAGAACTAGTAAATAAGTTAATGAACGTGGAGAGAAATAAAGAGCGCGCGCATCCGGTCAATATTACTGTGGCAACAGCGACATCTGCTGAGAACTCAACTCCCTTTACCACAGGTGCCCACAGTTCCCAACAAAATACCAGTTTCCTTTATTACAATAAAACAGTGGTAATTTTGTATGATTTAACACTATCATAAAAATATTTTGCTAAATAAAAAGACAAAGATTCGAAAAGCTTCTTATCTGTTGAAAGGGCATCCCATATTAATTCATTATTAAGTGGGCTGATCAATCAAACTATGCTAAATTACACCATACAGGGAAAATGAGGAAGAGAACATAACTATGCCCTGCTCGTTACTGTCATGCCCTACGGGCATATATGTAAACTCCATACATGAAGGCATAACACCTTGTTTTGGAATACTACCTTGATAATATAACAGCAAAATTGAAAATTATTGTAGCAAATTTCCATTAATATAGACTGTACTGTATACATATTTACATATATTACTTGAGTACTGTCTATACTTCTGGTGCATGGTAGAAA
>NW_015633125.1:0-581 GCF_001515625.1 Sinocyclocheilus rhinocerous
AAGATTGCTCACCAATTAAGTTTCAGCATATTGATAGGCAGTTCATGTAGGGTGATTGATTAATCACCTTTAAAAGATATCTGCATCCTTTCTTTCCCAAGCTTTGTTTATCCTGTCATTCTTCCACAAAGGAGGCCCTGGAGAGTATTTGTTTTCTCTGACCTACAAATCTCAAAGACCAGAGGCTGTCATGTTTAGGGAGCTTGTTACTCAATATGAGGGTCTCCCTCCCCCCACCACGTCCAAGTCTCCTCCCGGTGCAGACCCTACTGTGAGCTGACGGGATTAAAAACTCAATAATTCAGCAGTCCCTACTGTGAGCTGACGGGATTAAAAACTCAATAATTAATGCACTGACTGGATGTTAATTAACTTGTCCAGTCCGACTTTGTATTTGTGTCTTTTGGCTCTACAGTGCCCTTGAGTAGGGTGTATGTAATGACGCAGTAGTTTAAGAATGTAATGAAGTCAGGTTTTCATTGTTGTCATACATACGGTACATATATATATATATATATATATATTTATACATACATACATACTGTTACGGGGCTGACAAGACGTGAGACATGCGGATCCAT
>NW_015633126.1:0-496 GCF_001515625.1 Sinocyclocheilus rhinocerous
ATAATGTTCTTTTTAGCAGCATCATATGACCCCTTTAATATATGTCTTGATTCATGCGCGATATAGTTGTTTTAAATAACTAAGTTAAAGGGGTCATATGATGCAGGACATGGCTGCAGCGTCAACAAAACTACAGCGAGAATAAAAGTTACACCCTCTTTCTTTGCGTGAACATTTGGGTGGCGTTATGCAAATCTTCCCACATCGTGACGTAAACATGTGGGGGCGTGTTCGAACGAGCCGTTTTAGGTAGGCGTGGCTGACTCTTAACTTTTATAAAGAATATCTCTTTGGATTTGAGACTTTAGTCTTTGCAACTTTACAGATCTTCTTTATGCACCAAGAGCTTATAACACTTCAAAGAGAAAGGAAAAATTGAAATCGCATCATATGACCTATAATATTTATGCATAGTTATGTTTTAAATAACTAAGTTAAGCGTCTGGAAAATACTTTGTTTTTCATTTGAATGTTTCTGTTTGTATACCGTTTTGAA
>NW_015633127.1:0-478 GCF_001515625.1 Sinocyclocheilus rhinocerous
TCAGCAGTTACCTCTAGTGCTTATATTAGTGATTAGTTAGAATATCGTAATGTTGACTTAATTTGAGATGGTGATAATTAAGAAATGAGTTTGTTTTGTGAAAGAAGTCTCATTGAGTGACTGAGCTGAAGGATGAAATGAAGAGCTGTTCAAACCTCTCTGTTCAGTTTGTCTCCTCTTTCTCTCAGCTTTGCCTCCAGTGAAGCCACCTCTTTCTTCAGCTGACAGATTTCTGTGATGAAATCCTCAATATCCAGCATGGACAGATCAGTTCCTACTGATTTACAGCAGACCACATCCACCTGCGCTTTCATGCTCAACATCTGAACACAAACACTTCACGATTATTAAAGACGCATTTATAATGGACTGATAAAACCATTTACATATGATTAGTGTTTCTTCAGATTCTTCAGATTTAATTTTTTTTTTAAAATATATCTTAGTCTTTCATATATGATTTCATTTTTACACTATA
>NW_015633128.1:0-4386 GCF_001515625.1 Sinocyclocheilus rhinocerous
ACCCAAAATAAACATCCTGTTTGCTGTCATGCTTTCTGAGTACTTGTCAGTAATCTGATGGATTCAGTACCATGAACAGCGATATTTCTGTAGGACTGTACAGACGGATAGGACATATCTGATAGGACATCAATCAATGCACATGAATTGTGATATTGTGAGAGTCTAATGTTAAAAAAAGATGTCATACAACAGGAAAAAGTTATTTTAGCCATTCTTTTAATTTAACACCTGTAGAACACTGTTACACTGTTAAGTCTTTATCAGACTTAAAACCAGAAAAACAGAGGTGAATTAAACAGCAAGACATGGGCTGTAGTATGTTCTGTAGGGTCCAGACAAGATGTTCCAGCTTGCTTTGGAGTAGTCGATACATGCTTTTTGTGGTGTGGTGAGGTGCTGCATGGGCTCCCACTGGCAGGATTTGGAAAAGGTGGTTATCCAGATCTTCAAGATGCCATCGCACCTGGTGGCTGAGCCCGAGAAACTCCACCACATAGTCTTCCAGGGTATGGACATCTAGTGAAATGGTGGGGAGAATGTCTATGGGGGTGTTGGATGAGTGGAATGCTGTTAGCTCCATTTCTCTACATTCAGTATTCTGTCACATTTGGTCAGGCAAATGAGGCAAGGACTGGAGAAGGGGATCTTGAAGGGCAGTGTAACTTTATTATACATACAAAATAAAAAAATTAATGAGTAATTATAGAAACAAACTAGTGGCGCGTAACATAGGGAACAAAGGAAACAGGTACAAAACTGCATAAAACAAGGAAAAGCAAACTAGGAGTCTAAATGTGCAGTAAGCAATGCAAATGCAGACTAATATATAGAAAAATATTCAAATTTTTGTATCAAAATATTTTTGAAAAATTATTCCAATTATTTGTAAAAGTAAAGACTTGTAAATAATCTTGCTAATCTCTCACTATACATTGCTGTTCTTGTTATTGTGGTACCAGCACCCTTACCAACTTCAGAAGCACACTCAGCGATTTGGTTATGAAACCAGTCCTGGTCTGAACAGCCAAATCATACGCGAAAATTGGACGAACATTCGTGTTGTGTGAACAGGTCTTTATGTTTTCAAACAATAGGCCTACTTGTTTGCAGCTGTTCTTAAAATGTTCTTATAAATATCTGACCTCCCAACCTGAACGATATAAATAAGCTGGGGATCTCCTGGGCATGTATCTCTTTGTATCTTCTGTCTTTGTGTTTTTCAACAGGAGAAAAAGCAGTGGACCAGTTCCTCTCTAATGATGCTGTGATCACAGTCAGTACAGTTTACACCTATGCCAGAAAGACAGCTATGGCGACAAAGTGGTTAAACATGCAAAAGCAGTGTTGCATTTCTATTAAAAAAAATATATATATTTTCCGGAAAAGTCAAACCTGTAGTCGCACACATGTCAGATTTGCGTTGTTGAGAGAAAAAAAGAGATAGGCCTATGTTGCGTCGGTATAAGTCAAATTGTATTAGGCTCATGTAAAACACTGGTAAACGTTTACAAACTTTACACAACAAGAATTAAAACATTTAAGTGGCCTGTAAAATAAGCACATTTTATTGCCATTCGTTACAAACATATTTAGCCTATTATAAACACCAACCCTAAATGAATTTAAAGCTAAACTGAATTATCGGGGTGTGGGAAATGCGACATACAAACTGTTAAAATTGAATGGGAAGATGGATAAAAACCGAAACACACATTCTCTAAATATAAATCATTTATATGAACATAAAACATTTCAGTACGAACGCACAGACCAATATTTAACGTCATTGATCAAATTTGAAAAACATAACAAAAAGATAATGATTTCTGTTATTTTGAAAAGTAAACATACCTGATCTGCAATGTTTTCACATTAAAGGATGCAAATATAAGAATTTAAATTCAACGAAAGGAGGAAAAAATGAAAAAAAAAAAGACAGATGATAAGATGAGTGAGGGTTTGGAAAAAAAGAGGTTCAGTGGAATAACTATTGGACTCAAGTGAGCAGATGCAAAACAAACATTTTCTCAACATTTATGAGTTCATGTTACCTCTCATTCGGCATAAATTAAAATATTCCATATCCGCATATGCTATATGTTTAGTTGCTAAACTGTAATGTAAACCTCGTATTCCAATATCCACGTAAAATGGCAACCTTCACAAGCACAAAAATGTGTTTATCGTACCGCTCCACTACATAGGGGAGGCTGTCAACCAATTTAATATTTTTTAAGTTTAATAGCGAACAGGCTGCATATAAAGTTAGCAATGCTAGAAATGTTGTGTGTGTATATTTGTATGCGCTTTGCGTGCTTGATGTCAATTCCATTACAGTCTAGGCCTAGTTTTGGAATAAGTCGAAGCACGTTTCAAATGATAGAAAATATGACTTATATTCCAGAAAATACAGGTAACTTACAGTACATATTGTGGTGCTGCATGTTATACTAAAGGTCAAAATGTCAAACATAATCATATACAGAGAAAACTGAGCATCATCAACCAGATTTTATTCATAGTTTGTGACTCTGTAGTGTCCTCTGAGCTCTTAAGAACTGCTGTGAATTCTCAACAATTCCATAACTCATCTACATGTAACAGACAATTATCATACATCATTAACTGAATTTTAGCATAAATTCTTGCAAAAAGCACAACACAGAATTAATGATTTCTTCACAACACCCCTATTAGAGCTGGGAACAGCTCAGATGTTTGTTGAGTATTTATTTTTATTTATTACTTAGTATTTCTTACTTTTTTAAAGTTTTACTCTGTGTATGTTCAGGAAATTCCGGCTGACATTCAGCAGTCGTTTTTTAATATGTTCCAGCACCTTATTTTTAATGCATTGAGATAAAATGTCAATATTTAAGATGTTTAAGATAAACATTTTATTTAAGATAAACTACACAGAAAAAAATTGATGCATATTAGCAGTAAGCAGATTTTGGTGTCTCTTTATTTTAGTATTATATTCAACAGGCCTCATTTGTAGATCTGGAAAGAAAAGTGTTTTCTGACAGCATGTGCATGAGAATGTGGTTATTACTGGACGTTTGTGGTTAATGTGCATTAGTGTGTGCATGTCTTGAGACGTGAATAGTGTGAGTGTGTGTTCCTGTGAATAGCGTGTGGTTGAAAGCACTTCCACAATTTCACTTCCTCTTTCTCCAAAACAAAAAAGTTCAAATACTGCAAAATAAAGTACAGAATCCATGAATGCTGATGTTTGAACAAAACATACTGTTTTAAAGTGAAATATTAAAATATATCATGTACCATGTGTATGTAAAATATAAGACTGATGTTCAGCTGTATATGCATATATCAAGATACATATACATTCTTGATTTGCATACTAATTCTGTGACCCTGCAGATAAGAAGTGTTAAAATTCGGTTGTTTCCAGCTCTAGCAACAGTTAGAAGTTATTTCTGAGAAGTTTCCATTATTCTTGCTATCACATTGGTCAACCTATTCTTGCTATCACACCTCAGTCAGCTAAATCTTTTTTTGTCAAGAACATATAAATGTTTTTTTGTCAAGGTCAAAAAAACAAGTGTATCATTTTAAAAATAAATGCAAATGCAATGCAATATCTACTGCATCTTCTAATATTTATGCAGTAATAGTTTACTGCAATGTGTGGGTGATTATTTTGTTTTCATCCATTTTGGGGAGTTTGTAACCGAAAGTAGGCCTAATACATATTTTCATTAGCATAACAGTTCTTTTAAACAGTGACATGTGATGTCATGTGACTGACCACTCTATAAAAACTTTCTTCAGCCACCAGTGAAAAACACGTCTATTTACAAAAATTCCAAATACATTACTAGCCATAAATACAAAAAGATGCATTTTGCTAGCAAAATGGTGTAGTTACAGTATCTAACCACACGGGCTAACAAGTCCATGCTAACCTGCTAAACCCTGACTTCTGGTATCAGTCCGTTAGACTAGCGCCCTCTAGTGTTCAATACAAGAATTATCCTCTACAAGAATAGGGCTGTATCCGACATCGCCCCCTATACCCTCATTCACTATTCCCTACAGTAGTCCACTAATAATAGTCCACTTGAATGAGTGAATGAAAACAAGTGAATGAATTCGGACACTCAGTGCCCCGGACATACATAGTAAGTAAATATTGTTTTGTGTAAATAATAAATAAGCTTTTTATAATAAATAAACATATTTTTTTGTGTCACGCGCAGTTCTCCTTCATGAGCAATAATTTAAAGATAAATGAAATTAATGTTTTATGCCTTCATTTGATAACCAGTTACACAAAACAGAATTTCTCAGGAAAAAGAAAACATTTCATAAGGGTATTTTAAGAATAAATTTGAATAAATTAAGTTGTTTTTATGCATT
>NW_015633129.1:0-491 GCF_001515625.1 Sinocyclocheilus rhinocerous
GAACACATTCCAGTCAGTTTCAAAAATCTCTCTTCTCTTTGCTTCTATTAGTTTTCTTGTATTTTCGACACATATTCCTGTCAGGAGCGCCGCAAACACGGATAGACTCGTCTCAGTATTTTGGTGATGATGTGTGCTGGAGCCGACGGAGGGAGGAGCCATGGAAGAGGAGCCCGGGGCGGAGAGCCAACGATCCAGGGGGATGCCTAGGATCCGGCCATTTAAGCTGTTTCCAGTTCCCGATCACCACATTCACTGGTCCAGTTTTCACACTCCAGACAGTTTCAAAGTTGTCCCTCGTCTGCACTTCGATTATTTTTTTCCTATTTTTCACAGGTTTCAATCTTAAGCACCGCAGACACGGATTTCGTCGCACACAGAACCGTTCGCGTTTGAACCTCCACATTCCTAACCAGGGTTGCCAGATTTTCACACAAAAAACCCCCCACCCAATTGCTACACAAAACTAGCCCAATCTCGTTTCGAGGGGG
>NW_015633130.1:0-265 GCF_001515625.1 Sinocyclocheilus rhinocerous
CAGGACAGATCCGGCAGTATGGGTGGAACTGAGGACCACCACGACGGAGCAGACGGAGCAGCAGACCACCACGACGGAGCAGACAACCACCAGAGCCAGACAGGAGAACACCACGGCGGAGCAGACGGAGCAGAATACCACCAGAGCCAGACAGCAGACCACCACGGTGGAGCAGAGGACCACCACGGCGGAGCAGAGAACCACCAGAGCCAGACAGTAGACAACCACGGCAGAGCAGAAGACCACCAGAGCCAGACAGAAGAAC
>NW_015633130.1:485-1003 GCF_001515625.1 Sinocyclocheilus rhinocerous
AGACCACCACGACGGAGCAGAGACCCCTGGTAGAGATTGGGACCTAAGGAAAACTGAGACACAAGAAACAGAGAGAGCACATACGGTCTCAAGGACCGAGGCAGGGGAAACACGAAGTTCATAAATATTCTCTCTGGTGACAACTGAGTGGGCAGACAGTTCATAAGTAAGCTCACTGACCAAAACTGGACAGGCAGACAGTTCAAAATTGGACTCATTGACTGGAACTGGACAGGAAGACAGTTCATAAATAGGTTCACAGATTGAAACTGAACAAGCAGACAATTCTAAATCAGGCTCTTTGGTCGAAACGGAACAGACGAATGGTTCAAAATTATACTCATTGACTGAGACAGGATAGATAGACAGTTCAAAAACAGGCTTACTGACTGACACTAGACAGTCAGACCATTCATAAACGGACTCCCAAACTAGGACTGGCAAGACAGACAGTTCAGACACATTTGGGGGAACAGAACAAGCAGACAGTTTATGAATTGTCTCTATAGCAGTGACAG
>NW_015633131.1:0-995 GCF_001515625.1 Sinocyclocheilus rhinocerous
CGCAGTAAAGCAAGAAGAAGAAGACGCCTCACGCGCCTGCTGTTGTGAACGCGCTCAGGAGGATGCGCTCAGGACAGTTCGAAGAGTTCGGACATTGCGTGAATCAGAGGTAAAAAAAGATATAAATACTGTTCAGTTTCTTGCAGACCGATCGTTTTGTCTTTACACATCAATATATCGTCACGAGCCACAGGGTTTAATTTGGTTCTGTTTGTGTATGTTTTTTGTTTTTTTTACTCTCAAAGCCGTGATTCCTATTCACTTCCATTATAAGACTGACAGACTGCAACGGTTTGAGTTAAAAATCATAATTTGTGTTCTACTGAAGAAACAAAGTCACCTACATTTTGGATGCCCTGGGGTTAAGCAGATAAACATCAAATTTTCATTTTTGGGTGAACTATCCCTTTAAACTACAGTGTGACGTGTCTGTGGCTTGTGTTTTTATGAGACAGGAGTGGGCAGCTGACTCTAGGCATTCCCCCACCGCACAAAGATATAAGGTCTCCGTGCCATCATCGTCAGACGGCCACAGTGCCAGCTGTAAAACCCTTTCAGTGCTCAGCCGAGGTGCTGCATGGTACGCAGCAACCAGACATAAACACTGACTCAAAAACAGTCAAGCGTTTTTCATTGAGTGCATTATAATGGGGATGTGCGGAATGGTGCTCTTCGTGTTGAACCATTTCAAAACACAATATTATTGCTATGACCAGAGATAATTGATGGTTGGTCAACCATCACAGATATCACTTTTCAGGATGGTTTTGGGGTTGAGAAACACTAAAAACAAACATGTTAAAATGCCACGAGGAGATGGAAAATAAGTTTTAAAGGAATGAGGCAGGGCAGCTTGTCTTATAACGAGGAGATGGAAAATAAGTTTTAAAGGAATGAGGCAGGGCAGCTTGTCTTATAGAAGACCGTAATACATAGACTCAGCACAGACTGTTTATAATGCAAAATAAAAAACTTTTTGGTGAAAACTTTTGAAC
>NW_015633132.1:0-1708 GCF_001515625.1 Sinocyclocheilus rhinocerous
ACACTGCAGCTCGACAGTTGAGTTCCTTCTATGAACTGGAGAGTTGATATATCCTCCTGATTGATTACATGCTTAGTTTTACTGTAGGGAGTGATGACTGTAAATTGTTCATTTCTAGTGTTTTTTAATGACTATACTGTTTAGATGACAAAGTTGCCTAAAACACTAAAATACCCTGAACTAAATATGATTTATATCTTTGCATACTGATATCTGTACTTTAATAATACTAGCATTAACTATGCCACAAAATATTACAAATCACATTACAATATCATAACTGGATTGTGAGACATGGGAGAGAATCACTGTTGCCCAGTATATTGACTCAATACAGGCGAATATGCATAACCACAAAAAAAAAATAAAACTCAAAAGTTTAAAAATGTTATCCCAATACAGAAGCTGAGTGACATTTCTAGCAGAACAATTAAATAAGGTTATTAACTGTGATTACATTTATATAAGACTATAATCTTTTTCAACACAAACAAGCACTATGAAGAAAAATGTTTAATAAAGTTGTACAAGCACTGAACTTTCTACAGGGGTTTAGGAATGTGACTGGACGGAAATGTGGTGGAGAAACTATGCTCATAATGTTCCAGTAGGAGTTAACATATCGTAACCACCTATAAACACAGTTTATATTATTGTAATGCAGTGCAACAGTGCCACAAAAAATAAATGAATATATATATATATGTTTAAGAGTTGAACCAAACCATTTAACTAAACCATGAACCAAAGTCCATTTAACTTAATGCTTACACTTGTAGTGCGTTAGTTTGTTTTAATGTGTTGGAAGCAGGCTGATTAGTGACGAAAAATAACATGTATTAATAGTACTGAAGACATGCTTACAAAACAAACTGAGTTCAGAGTACTTATATTTTCTATAGTATAAATGAAGCATTCTGTGTTTACTTTCACTTTGTCGAATTCAGCAATTACCTACATTCAGAATGCGATAACAAAACACACAAAACAGCGATAAAACTCGAATATAACCTTAATAAAGAACAAAACACCGTCATATTAAAAACGTAGCTGTGAACTTACACGAGACTCGGACTCTGAACTATCTCTCTGAAGAAATCACCACAATCAGCGCGTTCTGCGTCTTTTGGTTTCTGTTAGTGTTTACAGTTTGTTTTGTTTGACTCTTTGGTTGAATGAGGGGCAAATGATCCGTCGATCGATCTGAAGGTTTTTGCGGCGTTTCTGATCGGTAAATAGAGGCGTGGAGTCTGACACGTTTCGCTTTCCGGAGAGTCACCTGATCTACATTAAATGAAAGTCATGCCTTGTCCAAATACCCAGCCTGCATCCCAATGTGCATACTATCCATCCTAAATTCTATGTGATATTAGTCATTTTCAAGACTATTTAGGGCACATAGGGTGGATTCTATGTGATATTAGTCATTTTCAAGACTATTTAGGGCAGATAGGGTGGATCGTCTGCACAATTGAGATGCAGGGTAGGAATTACTGTTTTATTAAATCCACCACCTATTGTTTCTAAGGAAAATATCCACAGTAGACTATAAAAAGTGAAACGACTGACAGTGTACATGTAGGGTAGAGTGGGGGAAAACGCCCCCCTTAAGGATTGTGCTTGTGAGTTGTGACAATATCTAGTTTGTCCAATGGACGTTTTCTCTAGTATTAAGACATGAAACATCTTTTACAGCACCGCTCAGCTC
>NW_015633133.1:0-1336 GCF_001515625.1 Sinocyclocheilus rhinocerous
TACTATAGTATACTACATACTATACTATACTATAGTATAGTTCTATTATACTAATAAGCAATAATCATTTACACTGAAAAATAAATATTAAATATATATATATATATAATTATTTAATAAATATTATACTCAATGTTTATTTTAAACTGCACTATTTTTTTATACTAAATCAATTCAAGAGAATGGTTGGCATTATGGCCCTTTTTTGGTTGTTCTGATTAACCTTTTAATATTATTGTGGGATGCTTGGAAATGTGTCAAGGATTTATGTAGTCACTATAATTGTATTCAATTCTGTGTTTATGGTAATGTGCAAGTACTGGATGTGGATGTATTTATGATATGATTATACTAGTGTCAAAGAAAATTTTAAGTAAAGTTAAACTAAAAAAAAACAAAACTAAATGCTAGTGTCCATTTGCATTTAGTCACATTTAGAGCAATTACATGTAAAGTAATTACCCATCTGCATTAGTGGATTCACTGAGTGTGAAAATCTCTCGCACATGCAGGTCATTTATCTCTCCCACTAACACAGTACAAATAAATTACATCTTTAAACACACTACTGCCAAACCAATAGCATAATTTGCTTGTTCCTGAGGGACTACAGGAAATATTAGCATTCTAGCGCTGGAGATACACCTCAAAATAAACACTTCCCCTACACAAATACACACACATACACCCTCGAGTCCAGGCCCTTGTGGCATTACGAGTAATTATGTATGCTGCAGTTTCGTTTCTGAGTGCGAATTGCAGAGTGGCTTAAAACTTATAACAGACACAGAGCACAGACACACGTAAACAGCACAAACAAACATACACACACTAGTCTAATTACATTAGCTTTTTAAAGCAGTGGACAGTAAAGCTGCCCTAATGAACTCTGCCCACACACACACAAGCACAGAAAGGCCATGTGATGAGTCAGTTTGTGGCGAAGGATTCATGAAAGCAAACCCTGCTGAGATGCCAAGAAAGACCACTTACAGAGCACTAATACAGACTAAACAGATAAACTAAAATGCTCTCGGACGTGAACGACACCTCGAATGTGACTTTTGCCTGGCGAGTGATAAAACTGGGCTGCTTGGAAATGAATCTGTACTGCTGAGGAATGGACTGTCGCACCTGTACTAGTGTTATATTAGAATCACAAACATGCAGCTACCCGTGTAATCGTTCTTTCCTAGTCACTGTCAGCGCTTTGATGGATTTTCCACAGCTCCTTTCAATCATGACGGAAAAGCCACACACACCAAAATCCATTTTTTCCTTTCATCTACTGCTCAAGACTAGGGATGGGTATCGTTAAGGTTTTAACGGTATTACT
>NW_015633134.1:0-480 GCF_001515625.1 Sinocyclocheilus rhinocerous
TAATATCTGTGCAGTGAATGTAGAGTGGACTATGGCAGAAAAATCAGATGGATATTTATGGGATCATGAAGATTTAAACCAAGAAGATATGATATTGGAAGAAGTTAGAAAAAAAAAGCAAGACGCAGATCAATTTATAGTAGTAGCAGTCTAGAGTCTGTGGATACTGTTAAAAGAAGCAAGATGGAAGGAAGTAGATCTAAGACAAAATCCTCTAATACCGAAACCTGTAAAGTTGTCATCGCATTTGATCAGAGAGGAGGACCTGATTTGCATCCAATACATATAATTAAGGCAATTGAGAAAGAAATAGGTCAAATCAATCATGCTCGGTTCTTGGGAAATGGTAGACTGCTTATTTTTGCAACATCAAAAGAACAACAAGATAAAATCTTAAAGGAAACTACTCTGAATGGACAAAAGATAATCTCACGGAGGGCATCAAAATCTAGAGGAGTGATATCAGGTGTTCCAACTTCA
>NW_015633135.1:0-1335 GCF_001515625.1 Sinocyclocheilus rhinocerous
AAAGTAATTACGAATGTATTAAAATTATTTAAAATATTAAGAATACATTATATATACAAAACCTGCAGCGATTCAGATGGACTGTCATAGTGAGTTGGATTCAAATCTATAAATTCAAAAGAGATTAATTTGCGAACTGGAAGTTACTAAACGGTGAGCGCAAGGAGGGTAAACGTCCATTCATAAGGTAAGTCATTAACAGGTTTAGAAAATCAAAATAAGCTTTTAACAAATAGCGTTACGTTTTTCTTCTTCAGTGCTCCTTTTCCTTTTTCAGCTGCCGTCTCGTTCCTCGTATCATCCTGGTGAACGTTAAGGATTTTAGCCGTTCTTATCCGCTTGGATGGGTTGGCTAATTCCTCCTCCATCTCTTCACGGGTCTCTGGAGGTGGTAAATTAAACCACAGATAATGTAAGTAACGTTAGATAATGTAGCGTTAGCGCAAACAGACATTTTTACATCAGTCGAAATCAAAATGACTTCATCGAAACGTACCTTTTATCAGAAGTACCTGAGCTTGATAATATGTGTTTTCCCAGCGAACAAGATACAAAAAAATCCTGTTTATAATTTTTAGGATCAAATCTTTTAATGTCTTCTCAGGGTTCCCGCGGGTTATATAATTAGCGTTATACGATTTATTATTCTTTGTGGATTTGCTTGCTCATGTGATCGTGCGCGGCATTTACGGCAGCGTGTACGTACTGTCCTGCGCGGTGCACGCGAGAGGAAGAGGAGAACAAAATGGGTAAATGCAAGTTCAATGCGATTTGGCTCGAGGATATTAAATATAGAGATTAGTTAGCTGGTACAAGCAACGAGTATGAGGCGACTTGCAAGCCAAAAAACCTTTAAACTCGGGACATTGGGAGTTAAAGCGGTGGAGTCCCATATGAAATCGGAAAAGCACCGATGTTACGCCAGTATTCGGAAGAAGTACGGTGCCAATGGAGTCTTACGTGTCTGCGCCTAGTACATCAACTCCTGCTGGATCACAGACTGGTAATGTTGGTCTGAATCACAATGTTCAGCCAAGTGTTTCGTCGAGTTTTTCACAGGCTTGTACCCTGAGGGCTGAATTGTTGTGGATTCTGCATACGATAAGTCGACACCATTCATATATGTCAATCGATGACATCCACACACTTTTCAAGGCAATGTTTCCCGATTCGGAGCATGTAAAAACATTCACCTGTGCCGGAGCATGTAGAAACATTCACCTGTGGCAGAGATTACATAGCCAGATTTGGTATCGCGCCGTTTATTAAAAGACAGCTGACAACAAAAAATAATGACGAATCGTTCGTCGTTATGTTCGACGAAAGCATGAACAG
>NW_015633136.1:0-950 GCF_001515625.1 Sinocyclocheilus rhinocerous
TATATGTATTTATTTTAAGGCTGGGCAAGTTAACACGTTTTTATCATGTTAATGCATTAATTGATTAACGCCGACAATGATTTTATCGCGCATTAATGCAGTTTTTTATTATTATGAAAGTCCATTGCTCGCTGGCTCTGAATACACATACAGACAAACCATGGGTCGGTCACAGGAGGGGTGTTGATCAGTACTGGCTTGGGATGAGCGTCATCATGCATCTCAACCAATGAGAGCATTTGGGGAGGGCCTAAGACTGCAGCTGCGCTCACATGAAGCGCTAACGACTTCATAATTGGAAAATAGGAAGTTTCTGATAGCACGTGAAGACAGCAGAGAAGCGCTCTCGCTCAGCACAGTGGAGTGCATCGTTTTGTTAACTTTGTGGTTTATTATTTTGAGTCGTTTGGGACGCGGTGACACACGGCCCTCTCACAATATATTGCTTTACAGATCTATCACTTTTGCCGCTCAAATGTTCACGCAATCATGCTGCACGTATCAGAAGATCTGCGCCCCGAGACTGCATACGCACTGAACCGAGCCAGGGACGGCTAAATGAACGGAGCGATCACACTAGTCAAACGAACCGGGCTTTGGGGGTCAAACGTGCTTGGGCACGGTTAAGATTGCCTATAGTGTGAGTACACCCTTATTCTCCCTCACCCCGCACACATGAGTGTCCACCTGCCCGCACTCGCACTCGCCAATCAAGTGTTGTCCGCGCCGCACTCTGCTGCGGTGGGTCCCGTGATAGTGCAGGGGTGTATTACAGAAAGTGGGTTTTGTTGGAAACTCAGAGTCTGTTAACCCCAGAAAAGGGAAACTCAAGGTTTTCGGTTCCAGTAAAAGACGAAACTAAACCTCTTGGTAAGTTACTATAGTACTATAAGTTACTATAGGAGTAGTAACTTACTCTGTGAACCTAACCTGGTCAGGAGCAGGTTTTC
>NW_015633137.1:0-552 GCF_001515625.1 Sinocyclocheilus rhinocerous
CACACCAGCTTACTGCTGGAGAGGAGACAGAGTGATGAAGCCAATAAGCAGATTGCATTAGCAGAATTAGCAGAACAAGATTAGCAGAACAAAGGCTAAATCAGAGGAATATAGATTAGACAGGATCTGTTTTAACACTCCTACTCCTATTAGTAATATCCCTATTTGGTTGTTTCCAAAAACTGAGGTAGATTTAAATATAATGGAACTAAAGGATAAATGGGAAGAGAGTGAGAAAGGACACATGGCAAGTCAATACATAACATAAAAAGCACATTTTACAGTTAGTCAAGTCAATACATAAAAAGCACATTTTACAGTTATTTAGATATTTATACAGATGGATCCAAAGATGAAGAAAATAGGGTAGGCATAGGAATATACATACCAATATTGAATGTAAGTATTGGGAAAAGATGACCTGATCAGTTGTCAGTTTATCCGGCAGAGATGATGGGGATTATTGTAGGGTTGCAGTGGTGGAGGAAGTAAAACCTGATAGAGTGCTATGTTGTGTTGACTCTGTAGCAGCCCTTTACAGTATTCAAAACA
>NW_015633138.1:0-1267 GCF_001515625.1 Sinocyclocheilus rhinocerous
GACGTGACGTCGAGAGTGACCGACTGAAAGGGAACCACAGTTACATAAGTAACCTGAGACGTTATCACTCATTATTTCCGTATATTTCAACACTCATAAAACAACCCGATCTCATGAAACTGAGTATAAATAGTATGCCAAATAAAAAATTGTTTTTGAGAAAAGTCATGGCAAATTCACTCCAAATATCAAAGTTAATTCTTGCACTTACACCATGCCTCATTTCAAGCACTCATAAAAATAATTTCTTTATAGGTTTGCTCATTCTGTCAATTGATATTTATTCAGAGTGACCCTGCCTATTACTGTATTCATTTACAAAGTCATTTTACTGTATAGTTCTGAAGAAACTTTAAGACAAACTCACCCCAAAAAACAAAGTACATTCAAGCACGTAAGTGCCTCATTTTCAAGCACTAGATACATTATACACACAATGACTTCTTGCATTTTACGTTTTACTGTCATTTAATGTAGTGAATACCTTCTTTTTAACCATAAGAACTGATTATGTTCATCATCCATTTGAGAAGTCGTTATTTGTGTGGTTACTAATTCCTCACCTTCAGTTTAATTTCTTATATCTAAGTTTTTATAGCCCTGTCACTTTCGTTTTTGGTTGTTGTGTTTGTTTATGGTGATATGCCTGCAAAGCTGTTTTTTTTTTATTATTTTTTTTACCTTATTCTTCAGTCTATTGAATAAAACTGCTCAGCTGGAATTCCTTACTTCTCATCCTTGACTGAATCATTACAATTATATGGTATTGAGATTAACTGTTGAATTATCTATTTAAAATGAAAATCTACACAACGAGTGGCAAATCACCGAGATAGGGAAAAACAGTTGATAACACAAAGAAAAATAAAAGTGATGCAGTGTTATGTCCCTGTTTGAATATGATCACACTTTTATAAATTCTTTGCTTTTGTTATTACAGAAAACAACTATGTGCATCTTGAAGAACAACAGCACTTTCAGCATGCTGTTTTACTCATGTGCAACCCATCATACTGCACAACAGTGTCTACTGTGGCTTCAGCACCTGCGGACATTTATTGACTCTGCTGCACACTAATGCACACACCTAATAAAATCATATTCTCATAATTTGTTTGTGTTACTTGCTTAAAAATTACATATTTGCATTTGCATCTATTGTGAAATGTCGTAACACAGGTTACATAATGCCTATCCAACCATCTGTCTGTAATTCAGTCTTTATAAAACTCTTGTTTACATTGCATGTACTGCAGTCTTCTGAAAA
>NW_015633139.1:0-321 GCF_001515625.1 Sinocyclocheilus rhinocerous
ACATGTTGAATATTCATCCAAATTATGGTGAAAATCAAAACATTTCTGTGTTAAAATAACATTTGCGTGTTCAGAAAGTAAAGAAATGCTTATATTACTTAACTGGCCAGCGGAGCGAACCAACCCCTGTGACGTCACACGCGGTGGTACTGCAAGATGGAGGCGCCCTTGCTCCAAAAGCTATAACAAAACATCCTTTTTTCTTTAAAACGGTTACATTAATAGTGATATATTTTTTAATTAAAGTGGAAATTAATTTACTAAATAATGTAAACTTGGCTGACTGCTTCACTTCCACTTTAAGCCTGTGTTATACTTTCC
>NW_015633139.1:457-562 GCF_001515625.1 Sinocyclocheilus rhinocerous
CTCTGCGGACGTGTTCCATACATGCGCAGTAGATGCAGTAGATCAGTAAACAAACGTGAGCAAACAATTGCCCAGAGTTATTGCACATCTGGCTGTCTTTATATT
>NW_015633140.1:0-1600 GCF_001515625.1 Sinocyclocheilus rhinocerous
TTCTGAGAATGGAACATTGATGAATCATGATGAAATTCAAATTGGTTCTAAACATTCATGTTCAAAATTATTCAACCCCAAAAAAGTCAAATTTTGCACAGAATCTTTTATTCTTTAAAATCACAAATAAATGCTGCCTGTAAGTGCTTAGAAGCTTCTGTCACCTCTCTACTACAGTCTTGGCCCATTCCTCACCTGAAAAAGCTTCCAGATCACTAATAATCTTTGGTTTTCACATTGACACTGCTTTCTTTAAATTCAACCAGATATTTTCAATGAGAATTAAATCTGGAGACTGAACAGGCCACTCAAGAACATTCTATGACTGATCCCTGAACCAAGCAGAAGTAGATTTGGATGTGTTCTTTGGGATGACTGTCCTACAGGAACGTCCTTTGATCATCAGCTTCAGTCTTTGCACCAAAGGCATCACAATTCTTGTCAAAATGGCCTGATACTTCAAAGAATCCATGATGTCCTTAATATGGTCATGATTTCCACTTCCCGCTACAGTAAAGCAACCCCATAACAGCACTGATCCACCTCCAAGTTTGACGATGGAGATGGTGTTCTTCTGCTTATGAGCTTTGCCTTTTTTGCAGCAGACATACCGCTGACCCATGGGTCCAAAAAGTTCCAGTTTGGTCACATCACTCCATAAAACATTCTTCCAGAACTGCACAAGTCTACACAAATGAATTTTATCAAGTTCAAGTTGGCCTTTTGTTCTTCTTGATCAAGAGTGGTATTCTGCAAGATGCTTCAACATGAAGGCTATACTTGTCTAGTGTTCTTCTTACACACTGCATTGAAATGGTTTTCCTCCTTTCGTCGGGTCATCTTGCAAGTCTTTGGCTGTACATTGCAGGTTTTTCTCAGTTGCTCTGATTAAACATTTTATGATATTGTGCTTTTTCTTCAACACCCTCAAAGGTTTTCTGGTACAACACACTTTAAGCATCTGCATATAGCCTTAGACTTTCTAAAGTAATAAAATTATTTATTCTCTATAGCTTCTCTATAGCTTTTGTGAGATCTCTGTTGATTTTGCCATTTTTGCTGCTCAACTTCAGCACATGCATGGACTAACTGTATGTATGTGCAACAGCTGTAAGGACTTTTAACTCAGTTGTAAGGGAATTAATTAGTATTATTGATTCAGGTTTTGATAGGACTCGGATTTGAAGAGCCTAATTCAACCTGATTCGAATTGATTCTAAATTTGATAGTTTACACTCTATCAGCTACTCGGCCAGCGAGAAGTTGATGTCAGTGTATATTACCAATTGAATATGTAAATTTTGTATTCTCCCTGGCCACGGGTGAAATACAATTATGATAATTTGTAAGCTCTTAAAAGAGAGAGGTAATCATTATCAGTAAGCCACGAGCTAGGTAGCAAACAAGGGATCTATGTCATTTTGTATTCTCCCTGGCCACGGGTGAAATACAATTATGATAATTTGTCAGCTCTTAAGAGAGGTAATTATTATGAGTAAGCTACGAGCTAGGTAGCAAGCAAGGGATCTTTTTTTTGGCAATAGATTTAACATTTAAATTATATGACACCAGACAATCGATTATTTATAAATGAAACATG
>NW_015633141.1:0-866 GCF_001515625.1 Sinocyclocheilus rhinocerous
ATATTTTAATCAATTTAACAACATGCATATAGATCAAAGATCACGAGGAACTTGGTTTCACCCAAGTGTGCTCAAATTTTTGACTGTTACTGTATATATTAATGTAAAATTTCCATTTTTAAATAATAAAATAATTATTACTTAATAAATATATAATTATTATTAATAATATTAAAAAGAAAAAGTTTGACTAATTGTTTCACACACGTATATAAACTATTAATTATATTATTAACATTACTACTACTACTACTAATAATAACATGAAACCATTGACCAGTTGTTTTACAATTTTCAGGAAACTGTGATAATTCCTTTAAAACAGTGGTCTCCAACATTTTTTACACCACGGACCGGTTATATTTTGTATTATAAATTAGTGGTTCAACAGATCATATTGTGTTTTTTGAGTCACGGATCGGCTGATTTTTCAGTGGTTCAACAGATCATATTGTGTTTTTTGAGTCACGGATCGGATGATTTTTCAGATAAGCAAGAAAAATATATTTAAAGCACAGAGAATGAGAATGCCGAGAAGAGTTAGTTTTTTGATTTATGTGTATCTCAAACATAAGGAGACGTGAAAGAGGAATCAACTCGGTATTCCCGCGCTGTCTGAAACACGTCTCAGTGCGTGTGCGTGCTTCAGGTGTGTGCGGCTGCTGTTCACACCGAGAAAAGCATGTGAGTAACGAATCGAGTTCTCTTTCGCATATTCTTCTTGTGGTTTAAAACTTGTAAATTGCGAATCACATGTGTGCCGAACTGTGGGGCCTGGTCCGTACTTATCACGGATCAACTGCGATCATTTTAACCCCTAATATATATATATGACAGATCAGAACAATCATTCATTTACTAATTGA
>NW_015633142.1:0-578 GCF_001515625.1 Sinocyclocheilus rhinocerous
GCATCCGAAGGGAGCTGCGGCTCTGCTGCACCGGAAGGGAGAGTCTCTCTTGCAGCTTAATATGTGGTGTGGTTTAAAGCGTCAGATGGAGGGCTCTTACTACGACCGAAGGGAGATGCGGCTCTGCTGCACCGGAAGGGGGAGACCTCTCCGATGCGGAAAAAGCAAATGGGGCTCAAAACGATGGATGGAGGGCTCTCACTGCGACCGAAGGGAGCCGCGGCTCTGCTGCACCGGAAGGGGGAGCCCTGTCCAATGCTGAATAAGCCATTAGGCTCGAAACGACGGATGGAGGTACTGCGGCGGTAGTATCAAATTAAGCAGGCACTGCAGCGGCAGAATGAATTGAGCAGAGCGCTGCGACGGCAGTATCAAATGAGCGGGGCACTGCAGCGGCAGAATCAAATGAGCGGGGCACTGCGGAGGCAGTATCAACTGAGCGGGGCACTGCGGCGGCAGTATCAAATTAAGCGGGGCACCGCAGCGGCGGTATCAAATGAGCAGGGCACTGCGGCGGCGGTATCAAGTTAGATTTAGATGGGCTTTCTTTGTGTGAAAATTATTGGTCCTGATATAGC
>NW_015633143.1:0-1877 GCF_001515625.1 Sinocyclocheilus rhinocerous
GACTCTAAACCACAACCAGCCCCAGTGCCTTTCTTCCCGGAAGTGTAAATTGCCTTATCATGTCCTAATTGTGTAGCACAATGATGAATAATTTGCTGCAGAATTTTTTTTAAACTGCCTGTTTCTCTGGAGACCATAAAACATTTTGACAACCTGCTGACCTGTCAAAATGAGTGACAGGTAAATAAATTATGGTCATAAATCATCATTCTGACACATAGTATGGTTATTAGAATCGTTGACATATTGGGCCTGTTTACACCTGGTCACTTCATGCGCTTTCTCTTATCCAATAGCTATCCGATCGTGAAAAGACCAGGTGTAAATGGTTTCAGGATGGATTTAAATCCGATCGCTCAAACAACATCAGGAGGTGGTCTGGGCCGCATTCCAGATGAAACCGGACAAGTGCAAATGCATCTGGTTGTTGAAACCACATACATCAGCTCTTAACCCCTCCCAACAGGCAGTATGTCACTCGCAAATGCGTCACTTCAAATTTTGCCGTGCTAGAAGCAAACAAACGAGTCTGAGAGGCAACATGTGTCTGAGCAAGTAATTTTTGGTCTTTTTCAATATTATAGTTTGGGATTGGCAGTCAACTATATAAAACTAACAATACTTCAACTTGGCCTTTGTTTTAGGATCACGGAAGTCACAGTTGAATGCTTTGCAATGGCCCTGTCTGATAGTATCTCAAAAGAGTGGCAATTTGCTATGCAAATGCAAGCAGTCCAGAATGAACACGAGGAAAAATGTTTGGTATGATGATCCCAGCCATAACAAATGCACAACATGGGCCGGCCAACTTGGCCTTTGTTTTAGGATCACGGAAGCCACAGTTGAATGCTTTGCAAAGGCCCTGTCTGATAGTATCTCAAAAGAGTGGCAATTTGCTATTTAAATGCTAGCAGCCCTGAATGAACATGAGGCAAAAATGTTTGGTATGATGATCCCAGCCATAACAAATGCACAACATGGGCCGGCCATGCCACCCCAATATCCCCCGTATAACATGCCATTTCCCACGCAGCATCCATATTTGCATCACAGCCAGCTGGCCGACACTCATTCGCCTGCTACCATGGCCCACAGTCCACAACCCCCTTACCTGCCACATACTCCCTCATCAGGCAGACACTATGCCCTAGATCCACACTCGTGCACACACGGCAATCCACGGTAAATCGCAAGTCCTTTGCATTAGTGATCTGCCTTAAGAATGTCCATGAATACGCTCTTTTGTATTTGTGGATTCTTTTGATACTCACAAATGTGCACAAGTCTATCTGTACACATTACATTTACATTGACATTGACATTGTCATTTAGCAGACGCTTTTATCCAAAGCGACTTACAAATGAGGACAATGGAAGCAATCAAAATCAACAAAAGAGCAATGATATGCAAGTGTTATAACAAGTCTCAGTTAGCTTAACGCAGTACACGTAGCAAATTATATAATAAATAAAAAGAAAAAAACAGAATAGAAAAAGAATAAAGCAAGCTAGTGTTAGAGGCCTTTTTTTGCTTTTGATAATTGTACAATAAATAAAAAGAAAACAAAAAGATAGAATACAAAAAGATTAGAAAAGCTAGTGTTCTTTTTTTATTTATTTTTTTTAGATAGAATTATAATAGAGAGTGCTAGAGTTAGAGGGTCAAAAAAAAAAGATAGAAGAGATGTGTTTTTAGTCGATTCTTGAAGATGGTTAAGGACTCAGCTGCTGGGATTGAGTTGGGCAGGTCATTCCACCAGGAGGGAACAGTTAATGAAAAAGGCTGAGAAAATGATTTTGTGCCTCTTTGGGATGGCACAATAAAGCGACGTTCACTTGCAGAACGCATGCATCAGGAGGGCACACAAGTCTGAAGT
>NW_015633143.1:1968-2064 GCF_001515625.1 Sinocyclocheilus rhinocerous
AAAGGGGTGCAGAGCCAGTGGTGGTTTTGTTGGTTTTGTTTAATGCCTTAAATTTGATGCGAGCAGCTACTGGTAGCCAGTGCAAATTGATAAACA
>NW_015633144.1:0-381 GCF_001515625.1 Sinocyclocheilus rhinocerous
TTTCTACAGTTATTTTTGTGACGTGCATTCATGCCACTACTTTGCAAGGCCTTAATTAGCACACACCTTTTTTTTTTCTTTTTTTTTTATTAAATCTGTAGCCTTAATGCACATGAATTTTATTCTGCTTAGGTGAAACATTATAACATGCTATTCAGATAATATTATAATATTACAATATCACAAGCATCCCTAGGTCATCTTTTGTGCCATCAGGGGAAAACAATTGGAAAATTAGGGATGCACTGATACCACTTTTTCCAGTGCTCGCCCGATACCGATAATTTTATTTTTGGTACTTGCCGATACCGAGTACCGATACAGACATTTTTATTGCATTTGTAAATTTTTAAAATATTGGGTACAGAAACCAAAAGTGTA
>NW_015633144.1:466-577 GCF_001515625.1 Sinocyclocheilus rhinocerous
AAATAGATACAGTCAAACCAAAATTTATTCAGACACCTTCAACATTTCTCACATTAACCCAGTTTATTCGCTATAGTTTAGAAAATGGTAATAAAATATGAATAAGAACTC
>NW_015633145.1:0-240 GCF_001515625.1 Sinocyclocheilus rhinocerous
GGAAGGAATCCTCCGGTGTCTGGAGAGCATCCGGCCCCGAGCCAGTTCACCGGCCATTAATATGGCAAGCCCAAAGAACATTAACATGGCAAGCCCTCCATGCTTTCATGAGGCCCCAGTGTCGGTTCCAGCCTCAGTGCCTGCTCCTCGTAAGCGCCTTCCAAAGCTCGCTCCAGTGTCGGCTCCAGCCCCAGAACTCGCTCCAGCGTCGGCTCCAGCCCCAGAGCTCGCTCCAGTGGA
>NW_015633145.1:582-849 GCF_001515625.1 Sinocyclocheilus rhinocerous
AAGCCCACGGAGGGCTCCTGTTCCCGAGTTAAGCCCACGGAGGGCTCCTGATCCCCAGTTCAGCCCAGGAAGGGCTCCTGATCCCCAGTTCAGCCCAGTGAGGGCTCCTGTTAGCCCTGTTAGAGTATAGCCCACGGAAGGCTCCTGTTTCCCCGTTAAGCCCAGGGAGGGCTCCCGTTTCCCCATTAAGCCCAGGGAGGGCTCCTGATCCCCCGTTCAGCCCAGTGAGGGCTCCTGATCCTGAGTATAGCCCACGGAGGGCTCCGG
>NW_015633146.1:0-975 GCF_001515625.1 Sinocyclocheilus rhinocerous
TACTAGGAGGCCTTAAACTTTATTTTATTTTGTATATGTTTGTGTCTATGTGTATATGTATAAATTAGAACTGTGAAATTGGTATGTGTATATGTATACTGTGTATATATACATATTTTTATTTATTTACCTTTTCTGGTTGATTATTTGTTTGTGAATGTATTATGTGTTTGTTGTAAGTTTGTGTTAACATAGCATGTTAGTGTTGTTGAATTTTGTTATGTAAATATAAAAGCAATAAAAAAAAAAAGTATTAATTTCTATGATCCCCTCCCCCAAAAACTGTTTTAAATATTGATGATAATAATAATAATAATAACAACAACAAATATGTTTCTTGAACAGCAAATGAGATTAATTATGAATGCATGTAAAAAAATATATATTTGGATTTGCAATATAACAATTTGAAACGTAACAATGTAATTAAAAACTGTAATGAGCAGTCCACTGAATGGCAAGTTGAAAAACCCATGTGCAGTTTGTTTGGATCACTTTGTAAATAAAGACTTGACTTGAACAGACTTGACGTAGCATGAACAGACTAGACTCACCGACAGCAGGTACATACATTAATACACAACAAAGAACAATGGGAACATGAGGGCTATTTGTATCAAACACTATGGGTCACATGACAAGAATCAACCAATGAGCAAACAGAACTGAGAGTCACATGACAGGACAATAACCAATGAGGAACAAGACACATGACTATAACAACCAATCAGAACTTGACACATACACAGGGCAGAAATACATGAGGGCAAGGGAAGCATGACACTAACATCATGAATCAAATTACAAAATAAAAAACATTAAAACAAGAACATGAAACAAACCCCAAAACCAGGCGTGACATATCTCCCCCTCTAAGGGCGGCTCCAGACGCCCAAACAAACCCCAAAACCCAACAAGTCCAGGAGGGTGGTGGAGCTGAGGCGAAACAGGGGGAGGGATGGAGGGCCAGGCCCG
>NW_015633147.1:0-1033 GCF_001515625.1 Sinocyclocheilus rhinocerous
GTAAGTTATTTTCAGAAGGCATTTGAAGAAGATGATGGTAAGATACTGTTAACTTCAGAACGTTTAGTACAACACTTGATTGAACAGTAGCATTTTAAAATTACGGTAATTTTGTATATCGCTGAAATTTACTACAGTATACGAGTCATTCTATAATTTAGGGTGCATTTCATATCCATTGATGAATATTATATAACATTATATATTTTCTATCAATGTTCTTCAGAAATATCATGTTTTATCTATTAAGAAAAGTCATACTATAATTTCACACACATTTGTTCACCCTGTTTTTCAGTTTGCTTGAAATTGCCTTTATGTCTCTTAAAATGCAATTCTTGCAATATCTGCTTTTTTGAGTATTGAGTTCAAAATGATGATGATGATGATGCATTTTATTTATATTGCACTTTTCTCAAACCCAAAATGCTACACAAAGCAATTAAACATTTCCAATATGCAACATAATTTCCTTCTGCAGTGGACGTTTTTAACAAATTATTCTAAATGTCTTAATTATTTCTATGTTTGATCCCCAGTAAACCTATTGTCAAGGAGTGTATGCATTGCCCATCAACTATCTTGGGTACATTGTTATGGTTTACAATGTTTTTAGTGTTTTAAATCATATAAACATTAAAATTTGAGGTTAATTGAAATTATGAGTCAAAATGGTAAAAAAGTCAACTATGTTGCCTGTCACTCAGTTTGTCTGTAACATAGTTGACAAACTCACCACCAGGGGAAACTTCTTTTTCTCTGCAGTATTGAAGTGATGTTTAATGATTAAGCTTGGCAACTAGCAAATAGGTGCACTGATCAAATATATCAGCTGAATGAAACCAATAGTTGTTTTATTGAGAAAGCATATTGTTTTTTATGGTTTTGCCTGACGTGAAATGCACCCTAAATTATAGAATGACTCATATATTATGAATATCGAATAAACTCTTGTGCTTTTTTATGTTGGTTTTCCCTTTAAGGTCAACTTCTGTCATGATACCACTTGAAGAGAATCTTGCTGAGCAAGTTA
>NW_015633148.1:0-1714 GCF_001515625.1 Sinocyclocheilus rhinocerous
TGACAATTAATTATTCTATTGTTGATAAAACTTGTTCTGCTGGACTCTGCTGTTGTTGTTTTTTGAATGACACCAAACAAACACTTGCATGGTCCTAAAATATAGCGCCTACTAGTGGACAGGAGCTGATTTATAAACTCTAAATCTCTTTTTCTCTGGGCTGTCAGTCAGTGATAGTGAAGAGTGTGGAGAGGAATGCTCTGAACATGTATGAGGCCAGGCGTTATCTGTTGGGTTTGGAGAGCAGTGGTGTATCAGTCCCCACCAGCAGTAACAGCAGCAGTCCTCCGTCCACCCCTGCTCCACCTCCACCTCTCAGTTTCCCTGTTGGCCTTGACATCCTGGCCTCTGCTGGCCTCGGCCTCACCAGCCTGGGTAAGAAAAAATCAACTTGTAATCAACTTGAGTTTAATTAAATAAATAAATCTGATTCAGTTCCTGAATCTGTTTTTTGTGGACTGATACAGACGTACACTTTACAGCATTCAAAAATCCAAAATGCAGAGGTGTGTGAACAATTCAAAAAGCAATGTGGAACATTATTGTCAACTGCACTTATGAATATTAATGAGGTTATGTAACATACTCCCAAGAGACTGTTAAATATCAAGCGTAGCGTTAGTTCTGGCAGGTCACGTTAGTCAAGCTCGCATCAGCTGACTCTCAGCTGATCCCCATCAACCTATGGGAATACGACACCTATCTAAGCATTCATATATAAGGACCCTCAGTATTATCAGCAGTTTTCGCATTGCTCAATAGCTAATTACCCTCCTCCATCCCCAGCTCCGCCTCTGTCAGTCGGGATTCAGCCTTCTGACTCTCCTTTGAATCAGACTAATTCTAAAACGTGTACATAACATTATTGAACTTTAACGATATCTGCAATACATTTATGTTGGTTCTGTTCTGTTTACCCTGGGGGGGTTATCGCTGCTCTCCCTGCTCTCATCCATGCTAGGCTGCATGGATGCACAGGGAGTTCTTGCCCAGAACAGAACCATACCGCCAATCCAAACTGTATGCTAATTGTCAATCATCTTTGACGATAGTGGTCCTGACAGAAATGAAGATTTTGGAAGCAGAAAAAGATAGGGGAACTAAATCAGTTATAATTTCTGTCTCCCTGCTCAAATATGACCAAAATTAAAAGAATTTAGTCAGAAGTCTAAATCACTAGAATTAGATTAAAATTTGTTGTCAAAATGAACACTACATTAGCTGAACAGCTGAATGAGATGTACTACTTGCACAGTAAGTGCTTTCAAAAATGAATGTTTGTTGAAAATTTTCTCACCGTCAGGCCATACAAAATGTACAGTAGATGAGTTTGTTACTTCATCTGAACAGATTTGGAGAAATGTAGCAATACATCATTTGCTCACCAATGGATCCTCTGCAGTGAATGGGTGCCGTCAGAATGAGAGTCCAAACAGCTGATAAAAACACCACAATAATCCACAATTAATCCACACCACTCCAATCCATCAATTAACAGCTTTTGCAGTCCACAATTGATCCACACCACTCCAGTCCATCAATTAACAGCTTTTGCAGTAAAAAGCTGCATGTTTTTAATAAACAAATCACCTGTTTAGACTCTAATTCTGACGGCACCCATTCACTGCTGGATCCATTGCTGAGCAAGTGATGTAATGCTGAATTGTTCTGATTAAGAAAAAAAACTCTCATTCATCTTAGACAGCCTAAGAGT
>NW_015633149.1:0-495 GCF_001515625.1 Sinocyclocheilus rhinocerous
GAAGGCGAGAGCGGGAGGAGCCAACGGCAGATACAAACCTACAATTCTTTTGGTCAAGCACACAGCGGGAGCATCTCAGACGCCGCAAGCGAGTCGTTTTTCTCTCCGTGTCAAGAAATCTACACACAAAGAAGGTAAAGCTTTTCCTTTCATCCGTTTAAATGCATATTAGTGTGTAGAACTAAATATCATGTGCTTTTTTTCGCTCAGAGTAAGCGATGTTGCTCACCGTTTGCACACCTATATTTCAGCAACCGTCTTAAATATCATTGAAATGAATACTAATAACAGGATTTATTAAAATATAAATAAAAAGATGCATAATTCCTTCATTAAACATTAAACAGCGGTGTTTTTTATTTCTAAAAATAACCATGGCGCCATTCGTTTATCGTTTACTAATAAAAACAAACATCTTAAAAGGCACAGTTTGAGGTAATACTTTTTTTTAGACTATTTTGTTTAATTAACTAATTTATTAAAAGTTAAATAAGC
>NW_015633150.1:0-2354 GCF_001515625.1 Sinocyclocheilus rhinocerous
TAAAAGCGCTATATAAATAAAGGTGACTTGACTTGACTTATTCAAAAATTATTTCCCAAATCGGCCCCCTGAATCAGAACTTGATTTAATTCTCACTCTCGACCCTGGTCAAAAACGGCTGATATCTACCATTTATGGTAAAATAACTTCCCTTACTCCATCTCCAGTTGACTCTCTTAAGCAAACCTGGGAGCAGGATTTGGGTATTGATATATCGGAGGACCAGTGGAAGAACATTCTTGGATTAATTCATTCTTCATCTATCTGTGCTAGACATGCCCTAATACTGTTACGGGGCTGACGAGACGTGAGACGTGCGGATCCATGTGCAAGCTTTATTTAAAGCAGAGAGGTCAGAAACACAGGCAGAATATTTCCTAACAGAAGTGATGCCTGCAATAGATGCAAACAATCTCCAGCTGATCATCTCCATATGTTCTGGTCTTGCCCAATGCTAACAGACTATTGGTTTGACATTTTTAGAACACTCTCACAGGCCCTTAATACCACTATTGCCCCTAACGCGTTGACTGTCCTGTTTGGCCTTTCCCCAACTTCAATTGCATCACCTGCAGTGCACTGCGTCATTGCATTTACCACTTTGTTGGCCAGGCGTGCTATCCTCTTTAAATGGAAACATGCTTCTCCCCCATCACATGAGGATTGGACACGAGAGGTATTGCAATGTATCCACCTAGAAAAAATTAGACATTCTTCCAAAGGATCACTGAGGGCCTTTTACAAAATGTGGAGCCCTATATTATGTACTAGACCCCTATGGGGGGTTCATTTGATTAGACTTTATTGTATTGTCTGTTGCCTTTTGATATCCTTAAATTTAATTATTATTATTATTTATTTTATTTTTTTTTGTGCGTGTTATTTCGGTGGCCCTTGGGGTCGGTTATGGGTGGAAGGGTTCTTTGTTGTTAAGTTTTGTTTCTTGTTTTTCTTCTGATCAGACATCTTATCTCATTTTGCAACAGATGTAATACCTTTTCATATGTCTGCAAAAATTCAATAATAAAAAGAAAAGAGAAGATCTGTAAAGTTGCAAAGACTAAAGTCTCAAATCCAAAGAGATATTCTTACCCTTCCTAAGCAGGAAGAGTTTTGAGATTGTCATTCATGCTTTCATTTCTTCGCGACTTGACTACTGCAACTCGCTATATTATGGGCTGCCTGTCTCATCCATTCCTCGTCTGCAACTTCTCCCAAACGCGGCTGCTCGTTTGCTTATAGGCAGTCGCAGAAGGAATCACATCACTCCTATCTTGCGTTCATTGCACTGGTTACCGATTAATTATTGCATCCAATTCAAAATTTTGCTATTCGTGTACAAAGCTCTAAACAACCTTGCTCCTCCATATCTCTCTGAGTTGATTATAGTACACAATCCAGCTAGATCACTCAGATCACAGACTAAGCATCGGCTTTTGGTTCTCAGAGCTAGATTGAAATGCAGGGGTGACAGAGCCTTTGCTGTTGCTGGCCCCAAGCTATGGAACAATTTGCCATTATCCATCAGAATAGCTTCTTCAGTGTCTGAGTTTAAAAGTCTTTTAAAAACTTATCTTTTTTCCCATGCTTTCAATGTTTTGTGACTGTGGTTTTCTAGTGACGTGTTTACTCTATTGTGTGATTGGATCAATGTAACTGTATACAGCACTTTGGTATACTAAGGTTGTTTTAAAGTGCTTTATAAATAAATTGAACATAAGGAATATATCTTTGGATTTGAGACTTTAGTCTTTGCAACTTTACAGATCTTCTTTATGCACCAAGAGCTTGTAACACTCCAAAGAGAAAGGAAAAATTGAAATTGCATCATATGACCCTTTAAGGTTTTCATTGAGGCACAAAACACTTAACGTGTAATTTAGAGCAATTTGCTTTCATATTCTGCTTGTCTGTAGCCTATATGTGTATATGTTATTAATAAGGTGTGTCCTCCAGTGTCACTGTTTTAGTAGGATACATTAAGCCATGTTAAGCGTTTGTGAAACGGTCTGCGGCCACACACCGGCGCTAATGGTACAGCGGTCCGTGTAACCCTTTGCAGTTCTTTGTTCAATTCGCACCATCAAAATGAACCAAATGAAAAGTTGGCTTCAAACTTTCATTTTCAATTTCTTTGGAGCAATTTACAAACGGATAATTGTCTCTCATTTTAATTTTCAATTTTACGAGTTTGGGTTGTTGCGCCCGAATCTGATTTTTGAACTAACATAAAAAATGACTCATTATTCTGATTTTCCACTTCTCTGTTTTGCGCTCCCGGTTGGACCGTATGATTTTCCATTTGCGCTCCGGTTGGACCGTACCAGTGGCGGAGCGGGGGGTGGGGATGTGGA
>NW_015633151.1:0-621 GCF_001515625.1 Sinocyclocheilus rhinocerous
GAGATGGCAACAAAGAGGCAAAACTTACGGACTGCAGCTTTAATAGCCACTTTAAACCTATGAGCAAATGACCACTACTTTTTATCCACACTTTGTAGTATATAGTGCATATTGTTGTCAGTTTTGGGGTCAAGTGTTATAATTGTTTTTTGTTTTTTTAAAAAACTCAAATCAATATTCTATGCCCATTTATTTACTTACACTGTAAACAGACACACACTGTAATAAGGGGTGTAATGTAATGTCATCCGGTCATAAACACAAAATAAACTCCCTCTGGGTGATACAAGATCCCCTGTTCTGATCACCCTCTTTAAATAGAGTTCCCCTTCATGGGAACTTCGAACTGCGTCCTCTAGGGGTCGCTATGGGGAACGCCTCGTCGTGACCCGTGTCTGAAGCATACATTGAAAAAACACCAACTCGTTGGCCGGCGACAGCCATGACGTCACTACCGGTGCGACTATAGTATAAATAGGTGCCGGGAGCACACATCATTCTCTTCTTCGTCTTCACTGACCGGTCTGTTTGAAGCGTGCATTCCAAAAAGCAAAGTAAGAGCTTTTTCTTTCCTACTATGGCGAGCACTAGCGAAGCGTTTAGAAAGTGTGTACATCCGTG
>NW_015633151.1:4253-8599 GCF_001515625.1 Sinocyclocheilus rhinocerous
ACGCAAGCTTCAGACGAAGAAGTGAATGACATGTTCTCCCTGCGCCTATTTATACTATAGTCGCACCGGTAGTGACGTCATGGCTGTCGCCGGCCAACGAGTTGGTGTTTTTTCAATGTATGCTTCAGACACGGGTCACGACGAGGCGTTCCCCATAGCGACCCCTAGAGGACGCTGTGTCTCGTTCCCTACTCAGGGAACCATGGTTACATAAGTAACCTGAGACGTTTTCGCTGACATATGTATTTTATATATGATATAATATAAACTAATTATGTGAAATGAGACATATCCAACATTTCTTAAACAGTTAATTGAACCGTTGTGTCACAATAATCAATTTGTAGTAAATATGTATTTATGAACAAACAGCCACAAATTACTGTTACTGAGTTCTTTTTAACTGTATTATAAGCATGTAGTGCTAATATGTGGAATACATTTAAATGAACTAATTTGATATAGATGAGCAGTGATTTGTCACAGCATGTTACTCGCTTGCAATATAAACATGGTGTAACTGTCGAACACTAAAAAACTCGAAACATGAGGAGACTTGCATTCTCTGATACACTCATATGATCCAAAAAGACACTACAGTTGCACTGTAAAAAAATGTAACCCCCACAATGTTTGTCAATTTACTTTCTGCATCCTGTGCATAAACATCAATATTTAAACACACACACACACACACACACACACACACAGGTAACCAGACATGCACTGTACAGACAACATATTAGAATTCAAATACATTTTAATAAATATTTATAATATTTATGTAATTATTTAATTATTTAATATTTAATGAATCAAGTTAATGTGTAAAGGCTTTTTGTAAAAGTTTTTTTCCTCATTTAAAAAAAGGAGTTCTCAAATGTTCTAATTATTTTGGATGATTCATTCTTTTACAATAGCAATTTATGTCATGTTGTTATAATTTTGTTTAAAGCACTGAATGATTTATTGCGTGTCACTTTCTTTTTTTGTAGGGTTTTTAGAAAGCGCAGTCAATAGTAATGCAACTCATTTGTAACAATCTGACCATTTTAGAAAAGTTATCTGCAGAGTTGTATAATTAATGTTTGTGTAAATTAATTTGCCATCTGGCTGTAAAATTCCACTGCAGTAGTTATATTCTGCAGTAAGAACATTAAACCTTAGAGCTTGAGATGCTTTAACACCTGAGACATGGCTTGAGCCAAAAAGAGCAGACCGGCCTGTGTGTGAATTGAACAAACAGACAAAAATGAAGAACTCACCCAGGGAGAACCACGTGAGTAGTTCCTACAGGTACAATCTCCATGGACTTTCCCCAAAACTTATTCCTCCACCTCACGTCTAAAATCAGTCACGCATAACACACTCAGCTTCATATCTACAGACAACATTAGCTTATTTGTATTGACACAATCAGCCTGGTATTATTAGTGTGCTGTTACCTTGCCAAAAGATGAAGTTTTTAGATTCGGCATGACATGCAGTAATGGGGGGGTGATGGCTGACCTGGAGGATGAAAGCAGAGCAGCTGTGAGAGCCGTACACGCATTCACAAACCTGCTCACAATTACAGCTAACAGAGAGCATCCTACCTGCTCCGCCACAAAACCAAAGCCTTTGTCTGGACGATCACACTCGTAGGTCTCACCCAACACTGGATTAAAGGGTTTTCCTCCAGCTCTGTAGTAACTTGAAGCATAGCTGGACACAGCAAATGTAGCGATGTACACCTACAAACAGAACACAGCACATTTAGTTAGTTATGTATGTTGTCCATTTCATGATACTCTTTATTAAAGGGATAGTTAGTTCACCAAAAAATGAAAACCTGCTGAAAATTTGTCACCCTCAGGCCATTCAAGACGTACAGTAAAAAAATAGTTTCTACATCAGAACAGATTGGGGGAAATTTAGCACTAATGGATCCTCTGCAGTGAATGGGTGCCGTCAGAACGAGAGATCAAACAGCTGATAAAAACATCACAATAATCTACAAGTAATCCACAGTCCAGTCCATCAACTAACATCTTGTAAAGTGAAAAGCTGTATGGTTGTAAGAGAAACATCCATCGAGGCTTTTTAACTTGAAAACGTCACTTCTGGCCAAAATACGAGTCCAGAATGCATAATGAAGCTTCCTCCAGTAAAAATGTCCATGCCCTGTTGTCCTGTCACATTAAAAAAAATCAACCAATGTATTTGTTTAGGACTGTTTTGGACTGGTTTCACTTGTAAACAATGCTTGATCCCTGCATATTTCTTTCCAGATTCAGATGAGATGACTGGAAATAAACAATATTATGCCTAGAGGACTTGTATTTTAGCCGGAAGCAACAGTTTGAAGTTAAAAATGTGTTAACAATGAATTTGTTTATTACAAACACACAGCTTTTCGCTTTACAAGACGTTAATTGGTGGACTGGAGTCGTGTGGATTACTTGTGGATTACTTGTGGATTGTTTTGATGTTTTTATCAGCTGTTTGGACTCTCATTCTGACGGCACCCATTCACTGCAGAGGATCCACTGGTGAGCGATTGATGTAATGCTAAATTTCTCCAAATCTGTTCTGATGAAGAAACAAACTAGTTCACACTTTAAACTGCCTGAGGGTGAGTACATGTTCAACTTAATTTTTGGGTAAACTATTCTTTTAAGAACTTATTGAAATGACATTGTTTCTTATCTGTCTGGCAGGTAAAATTTAATTCACAACCTATTTTATTTTCAGAATCTGGCGTGAAACAAAACATATAGTCTGGACTTGTTTTTCATCTATTGGGAACTGATTGGAATAGGTAAAGTCAGTGTTTTAGCCTTTAATGTGACTTTGCATTTGTTTGTGGAGGACGAGTCCTCTTCTGGAACACCCCCAGAACCCAGGAGACTTTTTGACAGGCATATTTAAAAAAAAAAAAATAATAATAATTTAAAAATATCACAATGGTAACACTACTTTTCCAAACCTGTCATTATGGGCTATTATTGCTGTAACCGTTGTTATATTAATTTTAACTGCCAATAAATTACTGTGATAACCAAGGAGCTCTAGTACACCTCATTTTTTTATTCAGTACCAGAAATATTTTCTTTAGCCAATCAACTGAGGGAAAATGTGGCCTATCTGACATCAGCTAAGATTGAGTCATTTCAGAGGAGGAGAAATGTATTTACTTTTATATAAGACAATTTATTCTATGAAATTACAGACTAAGACCAAGAATGTGCATTAAGTAAACAGATCAGTTATCATGTTGACTTGAAATTCCAGCTCTTTGTCTCTTGTGATTAAGCCACTAAGCTACTGACCTACACATTAGTTAGCCATGCAAATTCGAAAGCTGAAGCTATTATTTAAACTGAGAGAGAAGATTGCTTTTTTCCTCAAGAGACTAAGAACAATGATGGGTACTCAGAGTGTCACTGGATACAGTAGAGTGCAGCTGACTAAAGCACATTTCCAAGCAGGGAGAATGATTTCTGAACAATAATCATGCTCTCATGAGTAACAGTGGATCCCATGATGATGAGCCTGGATCAGACAGGCTTTCAAAAGAATCACTCTACTCCTAGACAATCACATCAGGCTAATCAAATCTAATGCAATGTGACATCACAAGTCAGACTATGGATGTGTGTGTGTTTGTGAATTTTACAATATTAATAACAAACAATATAATATACAATGTAATGATAATATACCATTAATATAAAATTACTGTATTATGGTATATTATTGTAACATAATGATTGTTATAAAATGCAAACTTGAAGTCAGACTATGAATGTGTGAATATTACAATATTAACAGTAAACAATATTTCCAGTACTCAAATTATAAGCGTAAAAATAAAACACATTGTTTTGATATAATATAGTATTATAATATTTTGTTATATATAATTTTATATTTCTTTAATATTATATTAGTGTAACATACGATTTCCGCAATGTGGAAAATGCAGACGGAATCCGGTCTTAAAAACGGAATTTACAGTTTAAGGCGGAATGTCATGGAATTTGCCAAATTTTGGATGGATACATCAAAAGTATCATGATCTGACTCCCCACATGATTGTAAAGTGCTTTGGGTGTACAAAAATACACAATAAAAGCACTATATAAATGCATCATTCATTCAAAAGTAGGTCAGCACACTTAAATCAAAATGCGATTTGGACTAATACCTGCGAATATTAAAGGGGTCATATGATGCGATTTCAAGTTTTCCTTTCTCTTTGGAGTGTTACAAGCTGATTGTGCATAGATAAGATCCCTGAAGTTGCAAAGACTAAAGTCTCAAATCCAAAGAGATATTCTTTATCAAAGTTAAGACTCTGCCAC
>NW_015633151.1:8684-29163 GCF_001515625.1 Sinocyclocheilus rhinocerous
CAATCACAATGCACTGGGTTAGCTGGCCAATCAGAGCAGACTGTGCTTGTCGGAAGGAGGGACTTTGTAGAAAACGAAGCGTTTGAGAGAGGCGGGGCATAGAGGACCTACAATAATGTACAGTATTTGAAAAATAATGTGTTTTTTGAACATTAAAGCATGTCAACATATTCTGTTACACCAAATACACAAAATAATGATCTTTAAAAAAGCATCATATGACCCCTTTAATCAGAAAAATACATTTTAAATATGAATCCTGCATGTTCTTCGTGTCTATGTGAATGAATGGCGCAGATGCACGTTTTCGTTTATATACGTGTTTTTATCGTGTTTTCAGCATCTGCCACCTCAATATATGAGTATATGAACATATGAACAAAATCTGTAGAACTGATCTGAGTCACTTCGTGAGCAATTTACCATTTCTTTTGAGTAAAACTATCGTCATATCATATACAAACAGAAACCTAAAAGACTTCACAGCAACCTGTCAAAATAAAAGTTCAGTTTAACTTGAAGAAACCGTGACAGAAATATTACTTAATGATTGCACTACTGCTAATAATAAAATTATTGAAACATTATTTTTAAAGGAATATTTACCAGAAACATTATTTACCAGAATTTATTTAGCAGAAAAATAAAACATTTTATAGGGCCTTAAAATTAAATTTTAGTTAAACTTTTCATAAATTGCTATTTAATATGATAAGTTTCATGATTTCAATTAATTAGACATGTTTTTGATTAATATAATTTAATTTAATCATTAAAACAGAGTCTTGAAAAATTAAAAAGGAAAAAAAGGGAATTGAGAAAAATTAAAACAGAAAAAATGTAATTTGGGAAAAAACCTGAATTTCACAGTGTCCTACATAATAGTGATTTAAATTGAACATGACAATATTATTAGACTATTAATATGCAATAAGGATGAGATCTCACCTTCATGAGATATTTTAAGGAAGTGCATTTAAACCTGAGAGAATTTCTATTTTGGCCCTATTTGATTGTAGTTTTTATGCTTGTATTATGCTTTATTATCTCTTCCTCAGTGATGTTTCGTTACATTAGCTTTGTATGGACACGCAAATGTGAACATAAAGCAAAACCAGAATGCTTTGCATTCACAAATGACAGTGAGAATTCCTCTTGAGAATTCATATTTGCACCAAAAATGCACATTTCTTGGCATTTCTAGCGTTCACTATTTGGATGGCAACATTTCTTTTTATTTGAATGTGCACAATGACTGGGATTAGCTCAAATAATAATGCAAGTTTATGAGTGTTTTTGAATCCAAACACTTTACATATACAAATAGGTTTGCGCAATTATGTGTGTGACCTCTTCCTACCATGCGCTCAAACGGGTCCTGTGTGTGTGCAGCCTTGTCCAGCAGTTCGCTGTACTCCAGTTCCTCACACAGTCTCTGCAGTGTGTTGAGCGGCTCGTTGAGTTGAACAGGCATGGCTACTTTAGACAGATCCTTCCCGATGTTGTTCTTCAGGATGTTCCACAGGCTGATGTTGCTGGTATTGGGACTGGGGGAGGGAAGACAAGACCGCCGCTGTTCCTGAGAACCACCGTTCTCTACACAAGAAAAAGAAAAACACGGTTCAGGAGCCTGATCTCCAGAAAGGTCTTAGGAAGTTTCAGTTCAGGCATGTTAAAATTGCTTGTCAGTGCTTTTTTCTGAACACACCAAATCCCTCACACAGCTATAAAACAGCTGTCAAATGTAGACCGTAAGAGATTCCCACTGGATCTTTGAAATAACACTGGAATGACAGTGAAATGTCAATGACATGAGGAAAAATGTGGCATACCCACCTGTATTGAGTCTCTCATTCTCCACCTCGTTGCTGAAGTTCTCCATAGACACGTTGTCACTGATGTCACTGATATATGAGTCATCTTCCGAAGGCTAGCAGGAAACCACACATCATCATTACAGGTGTTTGGCTCTTTGACAATATAAATGTATCACAGACCACCTAGCAGCTGAAAATCATCAACATGTGCATCTCTCTGCACTCTTTAATAAACCACATGATCAAAACCGTGTTTTTGGGTCCATCACTCCAATGGAAAAAAATGAAGAACGTTTTTTTGTGGTACAAATTCTTACAGAAGCCTAATTCTGCATGAGGTATTTTTAGAGAGAAGCAATTATCTAAATTTTCATATTACTTCTGCTACAGGAGACGCTTGAGCAGGTCGGCCTCAGTGTGAGGCAGAAATGAAGTTAGAGTGAGAAAGCAGGGATGGCAGGCAAGCTGTGGAATGTCATGCGTAGCACTTATTACATGTTTAATATAATTAGGCCTTTCCTCTGTCTCTTAATAGGGTTTGGTTCAATGTCTGCCTGAGGTGAAGGAGAAAGCAGAGGCAGCTGGTCTTCTGAGAAGGTGCAGTAAATCTATTGGACGATTTGGTAGAGCTAGGCAAATATGTCAGTTCGTGGAGCGGAGTTTGAAAAACCTGACACTATACTATAGCCAAACTAGGGTATGACTCATTTTGGTCACTTTTGGTGCCCATCTGTACCCCTACTGCATTGACACTCAGAGCAGCACATTTATGGGACTGATAGAAAAGATGGGATTTCATTCTCACCTCATTTTCTGAAGAGCTAGCTGACAGCAGCACTTCCTGCGCATCAAAGAACTCCGATAGAGACTCTGTAATGGAAGCTCTGCTCTCATTAGACACCTGGTGGACAAGAGGACGGGAACCATCACTGGAGTCTTGCTTCTGTATGAAGAAAAATCATGGTTTCAGGTCACAGAGCCGAATGGGTGAATAGCAAAAAGAAAAAATGTGTATATAGCTAATTATAGAATTATTTATATAATGCCTATTTTTTTAACCATTCCATTTTTTTCAATATTTTCATAACAATTAAGCACACTATCCCCCAAACGTCTCATTACTGTAACATGCGAAAAATTCTCCTAACTAATGTAATACAGAACTTAGTAATCCAGTCAAGCTACATTGTTTTTAAGTTAAAATCAGAATAAATGAACCCTCCTACTGCATTCAATTCAGTTTAGACCCGGAAGAACTTTGCAAATGGGTTAAGAAAATCGAAATATAATGGGTTAAGAATATCAAAATATAATTTTAAAAGTTTATAATATTAATGTAACAATTAAATTGCTTATATATATATATATATATATATATATATACACAGTCATGGCCAAAAGTTTTGGCAGTGACATCAATTTTGTGTTTTGCAAGGTTTGCTGGGTTTGCTGAGTTTACACTCGAAGTAGATTGGTCTCTCTAAGCGAGATCCCAATTGACGTCTCCGTTCCCTCCTTCAGGGAACGAGGGTTACCATACGTAACCGAGACGTTTTTTGTAAAAAGTTATTTTTTTGGCCAATGAAGCTTTTATCAATTATTAAAAATGCATCTGATCACTCTACACTATAACCTAGAAACAATGTGAATGAACACCACAACAGCTTAAGCAGCAAACCTTGCAAAACACAAAATTGATGTCACTGCCAAAACTTAACTGTGTTAAGAAGACTGGCTCACCTCTGTGGTAGCAGCCTGTCATTGGTGAGGTAACCAGGCTTGTGGATGTTATATATATATATATATATATATATATATACACACACACACACATGTGTATATGTATACAGGGTCAATTTTACTAACAGCTTGCGCCAGCGTAAACCGTCTTTTGCCGTTATAATAGTACTGTCAGGATTTACTAAAGACGTGCAGTGAAGAATTAGCACTGAAAAGGCGTGGACACAGATATTTTTGCGCCTGACGTAATATGCATATGCAATATCCTTTCAGACGCAAAATTTATGGGAGGAGAGTATTCAAATGAATCACGCAATGCGTTTTACTAACGTTTGCGCTCGTCAAATTACTGGTATTTGCGCCATTATTTAACACCCAAAAAAAGCATGTCTTAAACTATTTTGCGCTTGAAATGGCTGCAATTTGTTGCTAGGAGGAGGCACCGCAGAGTTGAGAGAGTGCGTGGTAAAAGGGAGAGGATTTTTTTCCACACATATTAATTTATTTTGAATGCCAGAAGAGCACATTATCCGAACATATTGTTTGCCAAGCCATGTTATTTTTAATTTGCTTCAGGAAATAAAAAACGACTTGGAACCCTCAACTAGGTTTTGCAACTTCTAGCATTTTTTGGCCTCTAGTTCTTTTCAACGTACTATGGCTTCTTTATTTCTTTATTATTTATTTGCAACTGCTCTAATTTGCTCTGCGCTTGGTATATTGCGTTGGTCGTTATGTAAATGAGATATTGTGTATGTGTTCTTTAATTTGCGCGTTGTTAGTAAATCACCCGCAGAAATTTCCCCTCCCATCGGCACTCTTTTGGAATTGCGCTCTCACGCTAATTTGCCCTGTTTACTAAAACTGGCCCATAGTATATATATGAAGAGTTCAGATGCAAAAGCCTCTAAGTGCCGTCTGAAATTTTCATCTAAAATTAGCATTTTTGTCAGGCTCCTATATTTCTGTTAATTTTTTTCACTTCAATGGCACAGAAAAGGACCTATTCATTGCCATTAAAGTAAAATTACTGAACCTAAACATAGGAGCCTGATAAAAATGCTAATTTTAGAAGAAAATTCTAGATGGCACTTAGAGGCTTTTGCATCTGAACTCTTCATACATATATATATATATAATATTTTTTTAAATGTACATTGCAATGCTTATTTTGGTCTTAGCCAACTTTTACCCGGGTATCAACTGAGGCTTTACACATGATATTATGTAGACTTTTTTTTTTAATCTATGAGTTAGACTTGTCTAAAAAAATATTTTGAAATACATATTTAGGCTCTTTCCCATATCACACACTTTTAACATGGTAAACATGAATATACATGCATAAACTATAAACAGATAAAAGATAAACAAATAAACTTGAACTACAGTCCAAAGTGAATGTATTAATAAAATGGTAATAACACAGTAATAATCAATGCATAAAAATGTTTGCACAGCCACTAATTAATGAAAAGGTATTGATCAGATATGTTTTAAATATGGTTTTAGCCGGAAAAAAAAAGTTTTATAAGCTCAAGTTTCACTGGGTCAAACTGACCCGCGAAATGTAAGAGTAGGATTTGAATAAATTATGAGTGAATTATTAAATACCACCATCATTTTTTTTTAGAGTGAGAGTGATGAGAATGAGATTTTTCAACAGTTATGAGAGTTATGATTTTTATACAGTGGGCTACAGAGATCTGTTATGTGTGCCTAATTGTCATGAAAATCCTAATGGAAAAATATAATTGGTCTTAAAAGAGGCTTCATTTTCAATACACAATACATAAATTCTTATTTGTTTCTTTTCATTTTGAGATGAAATTTGTCCCAGATATTTCTTGGCAGCTTTCATGAGATTCACCTCATTAGCTCACATACGAAGCAAACAGGATACAAGTAACCAACAGAAGATTAAAACAAAAATGCAGAATGAGGGAGAATATTTCTAATCAGCACAAGACTAAGTTAAAAAAACAAAATGGGCACAAACAGTTCCTTTTTAATCATGGCTTGTTATGAAGCAGTCAGACAAAAAGGAAAGATGAGTTGGTAGAGCTTTGCAAGCTAATTAGCGTAAAAGCATTATGTTGACTAGAATGTCAATTAGGGAAGATGGTTATTGACATAGCAATTCCACAGGAACATAACGCTAATAGCATGTGAAGCGTGGGTGCTGTATATAAGGTTGTTAGTGAGCGTGCAAGTGGGTTTGGGCGTAAACCATCCAGAGACATGATTAACTGGCACTACTGAGTCTGACTCAGTCTCTCCATAGAGTATCTGTGGATTCAATTAGCATAAATCAACTTAAGCCTTGGATTTTATCCCGAGGTAACAAAAACTATTCAGTTGACAAATCTTACGCTAATTCTTTCAACAATAATGAAACCTCTACTTGTGAATAATGAGCAATGATGACTAATGAAAAGTATGGTTGGTGGCAGCTATAGAAATGGTCTGGTCTTGACAATGGCACTAATGATAGTACATTTCCCAGACCCACCTGCAGGGGGCCAGGGCTGAGGTTTATATGGACAGAGGGCTCAGAGATGTGCGACTCAGCGTGAATCTTGCACAGACGCTCTCGCAGCTCAGTGTTCTGTGTTACAGCCTGCAAAAGCAACCAGCAGATACTCACATGGCTTCCACATAGAGATCCTAACTATCAGACATACCGTGAACAATGAAAAGAAAACAGGTCATTATTCACCCTCATCTATTTCAAAGGCATATATAGAGACTACAACTAAGCAAAGACAATAACTCTTAGGTGCCATTCATGCAGAACATGTTTTCCATTCAATTGCGCTACTTTTCCATGTAAATGTGCTAGACAGACATCTTTGACCTCTGCATTTGCGTCTTTTGCAGCGTTTTTTGCATGACACTGTGTTCTAAAATTGTGGTGCTCAAGATTAAAAAAAAATGCATTTTGAGACTTTACGTTCTTCCCCCATTCCACTGCCCATGTCTATGTGTGAATGGCCCCGTATTTGAAATAAAATCGGAAATACATTCTCAAATCTTGCACTTATTCAAATGTGCAGTGTGAAGATATGTCGCAACAGTTTTGATGATTAAATGGCTTTCATTCTTTAGTTTTTCATAATTGATAACTGCCAAGTTTGAATTAGGGGTGTCAATTATATCGTTACTGACAATAACTGTGATAGTTAAAAAATGAAATACTAATATCCTGTCAATATTATACATACGATAATATTGTAAATAATTCAGCACCAGTAATGATTTGGCTGACACTCCAATATAGTAGCTTATCATAGAACTGAAAAAGAAGTCGAGGCAGTGTGCAAGCTACTACTGCTGCACAAAATCACGTTAGATGACAAACGTGGAAACGTGGCCAAACAAATGGAAACAAAAATAAACAAAGATGAATTACAAAAAAAATTATATTGATACACTGTAATAAAATTATATGATCAACAAGTCATGGCAACATGTTTTTGCATTACTTTAACTCACCAAAATAATTTAACCAATCTCAACTTTATTTTTTAAGTTATACAAGATTCAACCCGTATTTTTTAGACTGTTTAATATATTTTAAGTTGAAATGACTTGTACAGCCAATTTGATTATGCTTAATTAACTGAATTAGCAACTGAACTTAAGTTTTAGTAGGTAGAACTTTTTTAAAGTGTATTGCGATAATATAGTGATTTATTTTTATTTTTATTGTGAACATTGTGAATTCTTTTGGCCACAATAAATGCGTAGTGTAAATCTGATAACGCGACAGCCCTAATTTGAATATGCAAAAGTGAATCTGAGATTTAAAGGGGTCATATGATGCTATTTCAAGTTTTCCTTTCTCTTTGGAGTGTTACAAGCTGTTCGTGAATAGATTAGTCTGTAAGTATGTTTTCATATTTAAAGAATTTTCCACTGATAATTCAAACGCAAGTTTTGGGCAGTGTAGAGTAGCGCTTGTTGTTTGTCATTTCTCCGATCACAAATGCAGACATGGTTTAATGTTTACGTGGTTCGATGCAATGCAACGCGTAAAAAGACAGTACAAGTCATTATAATCCCCACTGGATGCAACAAATGCCTCGTTTATAATGGGTTTTAATGTTTATGTCTCGTCGCTCCGGGACACGGCATCACAATATGGTAAGGGGCGTAACATTTCCGTCACACGCTTGAGGTATTCGGCCAATCACAATGCACTGGATAGCTGGCCAATCAGAGCACACCTCGCTTTTTACAGAATGATGAGCTTTGTAAAAATCGCGTTTCAGAAAGGCGGGGCATAGAGGAGAAACAATAATGTACAGTATGTGGAAAATAATGTGGTTTTTTTTTTTTACCTTAAACCGCATAAACACATTTCATTACACCAAATACACAAAATAATGTTCTTTTTAGTAACATCATATGACCCCTTTAAACAAGCAAAATGAGAATATGACAGAATAAGGTTTGATTTTCAGGTAATACTGTAACAACTTAAAGCTTAATGAGGTATATGGACTTATAATACTTTTTATTTTTTATATTTATTTAGAGCTTGACAACCCTGATCCTAGCATGCTTTCATTTTGTGGAAAAGTGCAGCATGAACATTTTTCAAAATATCTCTCTTTGTGTTCTAAGAAGGAAAGAAGGTTAAATAGGATTGGATGAGGGTGAGTAAATTATTCAATTTTAAATTTTCAGGTGAACTATTCCTTTAAAATTGTCTAGCAGAACCAGTTAGGTTGGAGCTGGACTTTGAATTTCAAACAGATTTCCTGCAGTTCTAAAAGATAACAGATGTTAGTTTGGCGCTTATTCTCAGAAGTGCTAGAGTGGGGGTCTGCTTCACAATAACGTGACTCACTGAGGAAGATGAGTCATAATTCAGTGTTACAGAACTCGATTTAGCACAGACTGTTTTTAGCATGTAAAAATGTTGCTGTGAGGGTCAACGTTATTGTTCACAAGATTCATTAGAAGTTCGACATACTCATTATACTACAATAGCACTTCCACAGATAATTCTCTGCACTTTATTAGAAAGCACATCTAAATATTGTCTTATACTTTGGCCATTCATAAATTGATATAAGAGCTGCACGTTTACATCAGCACCAAACAAGAGCTCTGCTTGCATGCAATGCTTTAAAGAAAAGTTTAGACAAGAAATTGAACGATTGTTAGTAAATAGCATTGAGTCTGAGGAAATGTGTGTGTGTGTTTGTGTGCGTACAGCAGCCAAGGCATTCTTCATTCCCAGGACCTGGGCCGAGGGGGTAGGACAAGACTCGTGCTCCAGCATCTGTTTAAGTCTCTCTTTCTCTGTCGTCAACATGCACAGGGCTGATTTCATGGTTGTATGAACTGGATACAAACACAAAAAAGAGTCAAGCATCATTTCAGGAATATATATAAGGACAAATCATTTAAGGATATGGTTTTGATTCTCACATCTTCATGCATGATTTATGAGACATGATTTATGAAACACGATCTGCTTGTAATTTGAGGGAGTATACATATTCATGCGATGCCTAATAATCTCTGAGTCATATGTCAGGAAGAGAAAATGTGTATTTTAGTGCAAGTATTCTCCATTTTCATTATAGCAGGAGTGTGAAGGGCCTTTCACACGAGCAAGTTTCATGTGCTGCTTTGGTCTCCTAAAACCTGCTGCAGATGCAGATCGTAAGGGTGATTTTAAAACGTTGCTATAGTAGCAAGGAAACAGGAACTGTGTGCAGTAAACAGTGAAAACCTGTACTTGAGCTTAGAACAGAAAAAGGTTGATATTACTTTGATACTTAACAGAAATAACAAACAACTTGTTGAACATGGTTTCACCAAAGTTGACTTCTTCAATATGTTCTTGGTGAATATAAAGAGTGAATATAGAGTACTAGAACTGAGAAATGAATCTTAGAAACAAGGAGGTTAACCTCATATTTTTCGTACCTAAACTAAAACCTAAATGAGAAACCTAAAATGAAAAATCTAAATAATATAAATATATATGCTATTTAGAAAATATTATATATACACTACTGTTCAAAAATTTGGGGTCAGCGTGATTATTTTTAAAATTTATTCAAAAGTTATCGTTTGGATTATCGTTACTGATCAAAAGTTACCAAATGTTTCAAATAAATGCTGTTCTTTTGAACTTTCTATTCATCAAAGAATCCTGAAAAAAAAAAAATAAATCACAGCTTCCACAAAAAAACAAAAAAATAAATATTAAGCAGCACAACTGTTTTAACATTGATAATAATAAAAAAATATATTCTTGAGCCCCAAATCAGCATATTAGAATGATTTCTGAAGGATCATGTGACATTAAAACCTGGAGTAACGGCTAAAGAAAATTCAGCTTTGCCATCACAGGAATAAATTACTTTTTAAAATAAATTGAACTAGAAAACAGTTGTTTTGAACTGTAATAATATTTCAAAATATTACTGTTTTTAATGCATTTGTTTATCAAATAAATGCAGTCTTTTTGAGCACTGGAGACTTGTTTTAAAGTGCCCCTATTATGCCATTTCCAATATTGCCTTTCATGCAGTGTGTAAGGTAGCTATATGCGAATGTAAACGATCTGCAAAGTTGTAAAGCTGAAAGTGCACGATAAATAACGTTATTGTATCCCAAAATAAAGAATCGACTCTGAACAGCTGAAATGAGTGTTAGTATATACTGAAACGAATTCCACCATGCAAATAACACATTCGCATAATGCGCGCCAATGTTCTACGTTGGCCGGCCGGGAACAACTTGACCCCGGCCAGAAACACGTCATTCTACTGACGACTGACCAAATATAAATATAAAAAGATTATGAGATATTAAAGATCTTTTCATAGAGTTTGACAGTTTTAGCAACTGCTGGACATCTCAGACACTGTGTAAAGGCGGGTGTACACGGTGCGAATTTTGCTGTCGTACGAGCTCGCAGGCGATTTTTATCTCTCGGGAGAAAATCGCAGATGCTCGCATGGTTACGAGACGTTACGAGCACCTCCCGTCCTCCCGATAATTTTCAAACATGTAAAAAAAAATCGGATGCTGTCGGTTTAAATTCGTGCCGTATGTGTGGTTGAACGAGACGATTTGGCGATCCATCTGAAGTTGACCAATCAGAAGATGACAAAAACCATATAATAATTTTAGTTTAATTATACAGTTCTATTTTTTATTTGTTATTACAAATATACACATATATACACATAATTTGTTAATATGCCAAATTCAGCTTTATGAATGAATATGCCTGTTGTATTTCTGGCAAAACGAGCAGAAATTCAGAAATGGCCTACTCCCTCGAGTTCTTTATGAAGAACAGAAAGTCCATGCTTTTCTCTGCTTTTCATCCATTCTCTTTGACATGTCCTTTGTCTTCGTTTTTTATTTTTTTTGTACGTCACAAGCCGCCTGCCACAAAGAAAACTATTTCGTCCTCAGAATCCATATTTTTATGAATGGCGCGAAACGTAATGCTTATGTCAGAGTTTGTAAAATCGTAGTAAATTCGTGTCGCGTGTGACTGCCTCCGTACGATTTTCGGATAAACTCAATCGTAACATGTGCCAGAGCTCACGACGTTCCGACCTTCAGAATCGCACCGTGTATGCCCGCCTTAAGTCAAGTAAAGAAGGTAAACTTTCTAGTTTTGTGTTGGTTAGTGTAGTTTTTACCACTACACAAAACCACACATTAATTTAAAGCTGTGTATCATGTGTATTGTATTAGCAGGGACATTTCTGTCAAGCAACTTTTGAAACAGCATTATAGAAGCACCAGTAATAAACAGATATTCTGTACTGAGGTTTGATTATTTGCATGTCACTGATGTTGCCTAATTTACAATGACCAACCACCTGCAGAAAATAACGGATTTTCCATTTCAATTCACACGTCTGCAGGTCCGGAGCCACCAAATCCTTTCAATGGATATCAAAAGAGCACCATTTGCATGAAATACTGCGCTGGCATACCTACAATTTATAACTAGCTTAATCAGATAGATTAGATATAGTACATTAGGTCATCAGTATTCACTAAAAATACAACAGTAGTCCATAATCTAGAACAGCACCAAACCGGCAAAAAACAACAGGAACTAGCAAGGAAACTCATGCTGTTCTAAGTATTGTAGTATTTTATTCTTGCTGGTCACCTTACTTAGAGAGGTTTTAATATTGTCCAATCAAACCGTTTGACCTGTGCTAAGGGACCTGCTGGGTAATTTCTCTTACAATGAGATTCTGATTTTCACAATCTTCACGAAGACAAAGTGCAAAAAACCATCTGCAATCAACATCTGTCGCATTCTCCCGAGTTTTAGCTCTTCCCTCAGCAATTTCCTCCTAATGACATGTATTCTATATGCAAATAAGACATTCTGAGCCAAAAATGTAGGAATTGGGGGAGAATGATGAGGTACATCATTCTAATAAATGGTGCACTATTCTATTGATTCATCACTTAAACTAGTTTACTGTGGCAGAACTCACGGTTGTTTGCGACACGGCAGAAGTCTTCCTGCAGTTTGGATACATCTATAGGCGAGTCTAGAGGTTCATGGTAAGTCTTCTCATTGGTCAGGTCTACTGAAGAAAGGTTGGGATTGGATGCATGGAGACGGATAGAGCCTGCTGAGATACAGCTTGGAACCTATAAAAATTAGGAGAAAATACCAGGTCAACGGTCAGTGATGCTGCTATTCATTTTGGCACAGAAAGCACTGCGAGTTAAATGGCCTGGGGAAAACATGACAGGAAATTTGTCTAATACTTAATGGTCCTTTGTGTAATACTTAAGGGACTATAAAACGAGGCGTGACTATCATTGTCATCACACTATTCATGCATGTAATATGTCAGCAAATCAGCTCAATAAAACATTACGTTACCATTAACAATGCATGGCTCTCTAGTAATTTGAAGTATTCATGGAGTGATTCGTAACTGCCTTATAAGCTACACAAAGCCTTTTTAAAGGCAGTTTTATGTTTTAATATCTGCAAATAGAAGGTCACGGATCACCTGCAGGGTTGTTTTGTTGTCTTTCCCATAATTCTTGGGACGCCATTTTCTGGGATGTCTCTTCTCTTTTTTTGGGCTGTCGTACGTTGAAGCCTATACAAAATGCAAGACAGTGAGACTCTTTTTTTTTTAAACATCATTCCCCCAATACATATTGAAAGCCTTTTATTAATCCACTAAAACTATATTTTTATACATATGCACAATATATCGGTAAATATCAGTTAATGACAGATATAAGAGATTTAGTTTTAATTTATCAGTATTGGATATATATTTCCTGATATTGGAAATTTAATTGTGCATGCTCATTTCCCCTATTTTTGCATTTATGTAGCTTTGCCATCTTCTAACACTCATCTAGCAAGTTCATATTTAAACACACTAGTAATTTAACAACTAATATTGTAATCTTTAGCAAATCTCGACATAGATATCCATTTTCATACTATACATTATAAATTTGTGATGCCCAAATTCACTTAATGACTGATTATAGTTGTTTAGTGTTTTATTTTTAATTTATTTATACAAAATAATATAGAATATTGGCCATCTATTGGCTATTGGGCATAACATGCAAAAAATAAAAAGAGGAAGAATTCTGTGACAACAATTGGATTAATGCCCAGCATCTTAAAAGATAAGTTTGCTGATTTTTAACCAGCTTTGTATTGTTACAAAAATCAGCAGTATATGTAAATGAACAATGTGTACTTGCACCCTGATCTCTCCCATTATTTGTCGGCCAGACGACACAAAACAAAAAGCTAGCCGAAGACAACATTTACATTCAAAGGAGCTAAAGTAAACAGCAGTTGTAATAAAATAAGGCGGCCCATTTGGCAGATGAAAGGACAGCTTTCTGAATTATAGCTCATCTGTAACAGCGGTTATGTGGAATAATTAGATTTATGACTGCAAATCTCATCACGGCTATCCTTCTGAAATTGTGCTATCAACTGAATGACTGTTTGTCAGTTGGGCCATAGGCAAGAACATTAACAGCATCCACAGGCACAGCTGGACCACTGCCTGAGGAAATAAGCCTGGCCTTTTTTGAGGGCAGCAGTTTTAAAGTTTTTGTCTATTAAACATTTGAAAAAGTTAGTCCAAGTAAAATTTAAAAAATCCAAACTAATACTAATTCAACTAAATACATCCTTATATTTGTTGGATATGTATTGAACACTTTATCTAACTCTTCTGATATATGACTTCACTATTGATTGTTAACAAAAATAAAATATTTTATAATAACTATTATAATTTTGTGTGGGAGTGACATGTAACCTGCAGAGCGTTGATGGCTGGGGCGGAGCAGGTGCGGTGTAACACCTCCATACTTCTTAACAAGTGATTCAGTTCCAGCAGCTGAGCCTCACATACTGAGAGTTCTGAGAGAGAGAGACAAAGAACATTGTGCAGTAAAAAGCTGCAGACGCAGCATTTTCAGAGTGAGATGGATTCATAAATTGGTGTGTGTGTGTACCTTTGGTGCACCTGTCCATGTCATCAGAAGACTGGAGCCAGGCGGTCACCTTGGCCTGACTGGTAAAAGATACCGGCGAGTGGAGAGAGGACTGCTTTGCAGGAGAGGCACGCTACATAAAGAGAGAAAGAGGCAGAAACATAGACAGAAAATGATTGAGGTGAAAGAGAGAAAGAGTATAAATAAGTTCTCCTGTAAAATATGCCTAAAAATGCATTAATGCATAAAAATGCATAAATGCATATGCTATGTTGGGGAGAAACTAGTTACATGTAGTGGAATTAGTCAATTTAATTACAAAATAAATGTAAATTGTAATCAGTTACAGTTACTGAGAAAAAATGTGTAGTTAAATTACAGTTACTTATAAAAATGTTGACGATTACAAAGGAGGTTCCATCTGAATATTTTCACACACTCGCAGATTTTATTGATTTCTTTCCCAAATTGCACTGACTGCTCTAAAACATGAGACACCAATGTTTCAGGAGTTTAGGACAGAATAGCACACATAACTGTTTTATTCGCTATTTGCGTTTCTGTATGTGCTTTATTTTTTAAGATGAACTGTTTTTCCAAGGTATTGTTAGATGTCAGCGTTTCCTGTCATAGTTATGCAAAGATCTGATTTCAAAAACAGTATCATAGCTATCAAACATTTTCTTGCTATGATTTTAAATCTGTATTTAACCTCAAAAAGAGGTGCTAAAGTGTGATTTTGTGGTGGCCGTGCTTTCAAATTAAATTATTATCCTCTTAATTCAAGTGATGAAGGATTTCGAAAATGACATTAATCAGTGTCGAGTACTACTGTAAGGTTAACCCTGCCTGGTTTACATGTTTTAAACAGTTGAAAACATTAAAAATTTTGAAAAGTAATCAAATGCAATCAGTTGCATTACTTTAATAAAGTAATTGAAATAGTTACACTACTTATTTTAAATAGAGTAACTTGTAATCTGTAACCTATTACATTTCCAAAGTAACCTTCCCAACACTGGTAAACAAATTAAATAAACTAGTCATAGTGTGAAAAAAAAAAATGCTTTTTGAGAGACTATTTTGGGAAAGTTGCCACAAATTAACAGAGCGTTTAACCTTGAACAGTCCTTTAACATTCTCTCAAAGTTAAAACACTTGCACAGTCATCGTCATTTTATCTGACATTTATCTTTCCATCTAAACCCTCTACAAGTCCCAAGGCGTTACCTTTCTGATGGACTGACTGTCAGGTATCGTGGGGGAGGAGGTGAGGGGGTAATGAGGGTGGAAGAGCGTTTTCTCATGAGGGAACATGGCGATCTCATTCTGCCTGTAAAGTCTGTGGTGACGCAGCTTAGAGACCCATTCATCAAACAGCTCCTGGGACTTGATCTGCAAGCACAAGGAGACCACAGTTAAAGGTTCAGAATGAAGGAAACCTACTCAAACAGGATTCAGAAGCTGTTTTTCTTGACATCGTGCAGCTGCACTTTTAAAATGGTCTCATCCATAACTGTCTGGTTTGGTTCAGCAACCAAATCAGACATCAAGAGACTACAACGGACAGTCAGGACTGCTGAGAGGATTATTGGTGTCCCTCTGCCCAGCCTCCAAGATCTTTACATCTCCAGAGTGAGGAAAAGGGCTAAAAAAATCACCTTGGACCCCTCACACCCAGCCCACTCTCTCTTCGAACTGTTGCCTTCTGGTCGGCGCTACAGAGCACTGACCACCAGAACAGTCAGGCACAAGAACAGTTTTTTCCCACAAGCTATATTCAGTCTGAACAATTAATCTTTCATAATTATACATCGTCCATCACAACTAACATAGTATATTTATATTAAACTGCACACTTTGTAAATAACATATCTGCACACTAATAAACATATATGTACATTTATCTAAACAATTACATTTTTTCCTATACTTCTATTTCTGTATATAGTACATTATTCAATTTTTCTTTTTTTTATTATATTAGTGTTATATTACATCCCTACTGTGTTATTCCTATGTATGTCTGCACTATCATGTATGTCTGCACTATGTTTGTACTTTCTTCTACACTGGAAGCTCCTGTCGTCAAGTCAAATTCCTTGTGTGTGTAAACATACTTGGTAATAAAGCTCTTCTGATTCTGATTCTGATTCTGATTAAGGCTGACCTCATAACTTTGTATTTGAAAGACCTGCTTCCTATTCCTGAGATCAAGAGTTCAAAATGCACTTGGAGAAAAACAAACTAAAGCCGACTAAACCTATTTTGTCTCTTAAACGATTCTCGTTAGAAGAGGATTCACTACTTGGGAGCAGAATTTCATTTCAGACTAAAACTCTATGTTGGGGTTTATAAAGCTCTTATTAAACTTAATCTGTTTTGGGATTGTAATGATTTGCTAAAAGCTTTAAACCTGATAAAATTATATAATTTAACACTATTAACCATAATACAATATTGCAATTCATAGAAATTCAACACAAGAATTTCATTAAGTGTCAAATAATTTTAAACATTTAGACCCGGGGTACTCAACAGGCGGCCCGCCTGCATTAATACTGTGGCCCGCGTCATACTAAAGATTAATGTATTTTTATAACAATTTGCGCTCAAAATATTAGGCAGTTAGATTTTTTTAATTAAATGTATACAATCGCAGTAGTAAAAGCTGCTTGATCTCTGCAAGCGCTGTAACTAACCACGCGGCACGCCCCAAAACAAGAAGCGTTGTCCAACAAAAGAGGACATTTAATAACATGATTTTACTCCACAACATCAGTGTTTGAAATAACTTCATTTTGTGAGCTGATGTGCGGTTTGTGTCATAGAACGAGGCAGATAATATATCCTATACGGTAATAAAGGCTATGTCGATTAGCATTGGATTATAAATATTATTATGAAAATACCAGAGATGGCTTGAAGAACAGCTAAACCATATATCGTCGCGTCGTATGTTTACGGTTGTATATTTACTGTCGTATATTGTTGGATATTTAAATAAATAGCCAGATCGCGAACAGATTCAATCACCCACGCAATCTTGTTCATAAATGTCAGGATTCAGCTATATGTCTATTAAAGCCTTGAATCACACTCGGTGACATTAAAATCTGCGTTCATGCTGCCGCTGACCAGAGAGAGCAGTTTAAGCCTATTTGAAACATCTTTACAAAGTCTTTTGTATCGTTATTTCTGTGTTATGCCGAGTTCACACTGCACGATTTTCAAAGACGTCGCATCACTGTTGGTTTCATACTGAACGACTATCTGGGGTAGCATTCAGTTGTTGCTGTGTTCACACTGCACGATGGAACGACGACAGGAGGTTACACACTGCATGACTTTACAATAGGAAGAATCGCCGACAGCTCTGTCTGGTGCAGGGTTGCCAGGTTTTCGCTACAAAAACCGCCCAATTACTACTCAAAACTAGCCTGAAAATAGCCCAATTGCTTTCGAGGGGGTCCCCCAGTAAAAATCGTGTTCTGGGGTAAAATAAATTTTTTTTGGGCGGGGTTCTCCTTAGGGCTGGGTATCGATTCAGATGTTCCAATTCCAATTTCTTTTGTCATCGTGCTTGCGAAATCTAAAATGCTTCCATACCTCTGACTTTTTATGTGAAGGCAGGGCTCTACGCTTACTTTTCTTTTTTTCTTTTTTAAACTTAAAAAATTTAGGAGCACGTTCAAAATTTTAGGAGCACCTTCTAAACAGCACGCAGTAATTTTCAGTCGCAAATGGTCGCACTGTAGAGCCCTGGAAGGTGGTGTTGACCTCGGGAACGCACCTGATATTTTTTTTTTTTTGCCCAGCCCTCCTGGTACAATTCACATTCCAGGCCTAAATATCACGTTATTGGGGTCGCTTCAACCTGCTGACATTACAAACATTCAAATAATCACAGAAGTAGCCTACTGGAATAAAAGTTTATAGTTCGGATATAAACACAGCTGTCTACAGAAGCGATCAAAGTAGAACAAATCACCTTTTTGAAAGTGACGATGCTTCAAATAATGATTGTATCAATTACAACGTAATGCCAGCAGGTGAAGACAAGTGACTTAAAGGTGCAATAGGTGATTGTCTTCAGAAACATTTTTTGTTATGCTGGTTGAAAGTCTCTTCACATCACGATAGCAATCATTAAGTTAAGTGGTCTAAATGTATTTATCCCGATCTTCCTTCCTGGTATTGTAGTACTTTTAAAGTTTTCTCACCGGTGAATGACACATGATGTAGCCCAGCGGTTCCCAATTCCTGTCCTCGCGCCCCCCAGCTCTGCATATTTTGCATGTCTCGCTTAGATTACGCACCCGATTCAGATAACCAGCTCGTTAGAAGTGAGCTACGTGCATGAACTGTGTTCCGATCGATATGATCCATACACAGTGTTCATTGCTCCCTACTCTCTGAGCAGGGGAAATCCATTGAACTTTACTTCACTTCAGAACATTCATTCACGGATTTGCGCTGCGCAGCGTCTTCACACACATCACACTCACACACACACGTCTTCGCATCCAGTGCGGGGACTGGAATTTGGAACCGCTGATGTAGCCTATTGTAGTAATGTTGTCTCTGGTATTCTGGTCTGTGAGCGTATATGCGTTCAGGGGCGTGGCTTTGGACGGCGATTGCAGGGAGGTGGGATGTTCGCTTTCAGTGCTATCAGGCTAAAGTTAACATTTTCCAAGATCTCCTACTGCACCTTTAAAATGAGATTCGTTCAAAAAACTTTGATTTATTCAGGAATGAAACAAGTGTAGTCTTTATGAGCAAGTCATGAAGTTTTGAGTTATAAATCATTTGTTTAACTTTTTTTATCAATTCGTTGAATATTGTATTCTATAACTAGACTGCAGCAATTTTTTCTAGAAACTAGTAAATTACATGTTATTTTGTTTAGTTGTCTGTTTTTTTTTCAGAATCATGGTGGGAGAATAGTGATATCTATTTTAAAAAATAATGATACAATATAGCTAATATAAATATATTAGAAAAAATAACACTTATTTCTAAAGAAATTTGTGAACTTTATTTGCTCAATAATGCATTTTAGCATTTTGAGTTTGTTCAATACTCTGTTTGAGTATGAATGCAATTTTATTGCATCAATATAGCAAAACAAACTTTTAATCAAATTTTTTGTTTCAGTTTTTACTCTTAATATATATATATATATATATATATATATATTCATGCTCAGTGTTATTTTAAATAGGACAAGGGCAAGCAAGACTTAGATAAGTAATACACTGTATTTCTAAATCAGTAAATCTGCAAATATTGTCTTAAATAAAGTCTGATGATGCAAATTGTAATTTGTGGCCCTTCGCATTTTATGTAGTTTAAATGTGGCCCGCTTGGCCTCTGAACTTGAGTACCCCTGATTTAGACAGTTATTCCTATTTATTAAGAACTTTATATTAAGCAATTTTATACTGACATCAAAATGAGTAGCTATATTTAATGAGAGAATTCTGGGAAATGTGTTTTTCCACTGCGGTTAATAAAAAGAAAATTATTGGGGGGAAAATTATATATACAGTATATATATATCTATATATATATTAGGGCTGGAAATTTAACACGTTAATTAGATTAATTAATTACGGTGAAAAATAACGTGTTAAAATTATTAACGCATTGTGTTATCACCTGTATTAACGCACTTGCCCCGCCACAGACCTATGTGTGGGTCATCTGACATTTCATACAGCTGATTGATGACAAATATGAGGCAGGGCAACAACTCACTGTGTGATGGAGCTTAGAGAACGTAGTTAGAATGTCCCTAAAATTAAAGATATGGGGCAAAAATGCCCCTGTTTAAGATTTTGTCTCATATTTACATCATATAGTTAAGCAATATCACATGAGTGCAAATGTGATACTGATCTTATACAACAGTTCAGTAGTAAGAAGTTAATATTGTGTTATTTTAGACACAATGTTGTCTGTTTTGCTCAATTTTGCCAACGAAAATATAAAGACAAAGCAGAACTGTTCGTCTCCGAGCAACACACAGCGACATTTCATTTCTTAATGCACGTTTTGAATGAATTGGGTGAACCATTTGGCACGTTGAACCATTGGCCATAGGCGCGTTGGATTTGAAGCGGCGCTGCAAAGACCGATGGGTGTGTGACATCAAAGTCCCGCGAGAGCGATTTAGAAGCATACTCGCGATACTTTGATGTCACACACCGATCGATCTGATGCTGATGATACGCTTCAAGTCGAACAAACCGAATGATTCAATGGACCATTCATAAAGAACCATTTACTTCACTCCTGAATGAATCAGCCATTTGAACGAATCAAATGAATTAATTAATAACTCGATGACTTAATCATTAAGACATTTACCACCACCTACTGGCAGTTTTAGTTTATTATTTAGAGTATCA